>NC_067398.1:617503342-617805842 GCF_016432865.1 Antechinus flavipes
TTTCCTACATGTCTTCCTTCCAAATTTCTCTCTCCAGAGGCAGTCCCAAAGAAAATCTAGAACTATGTGTATCTTCTTTTACAGCAAGAAAGAAAAACGTTTCTCCTCCCCAAACTTTAGTCCCAAGTTCTCCTTTCACATAAGCACAGTGTAGAATTATCCATCTCTCCACTAATGAAAAGTCTTATGCAGACTCCCAGCATGAAACCTGAGTTACATACATAACAAATACATAAGAATGATACAAAGTACTTGAGGTCCACAGGAAGAAATATTTTCTCTCTTTGGGAACATAAGAGAAAAGTTTCCTTGAAGAGGTAGCATTTCAACTATATTTTAAAAGATAAAAGAGGAACTTCCCAGGGACAGAGGCAAAGGAGAGTTTCCAGGCATAGAAAATAGAATAAGTAATGGCAAAGAAACAGAAGATTTCCATATAATGAAAGATGAAACATACAGATTTAGAGAGATCTTCACCTCAAATGCTCACGTGAACTATTTGTACCTGTCTGGTGATAAAATATTCTGAGCTCATATTAGTCTGATCAGCCATAGTCAAATACATTATATCTTGACTCCAACATAGTGAGGTCATTTTAGTCCTCTTCATGAACAAAGATCATACCAAATTCCTTTTATGACACAGATATGTTGCTGATACCAAGAATGCCAGATTGGTTCAATAGCAGGAAAACTATTAGCATAATTAGCCATTTAAATAATCAAACCTCAATTATCTCAATTGATGCAGAAAAATCATTTGACAAAATACAACACTCCTTCCTATTAAAAACACCAGAGAGTATAAAAATAAATGGAGTTTTCCTTACAATGATACATAGCATCTATCTAAAACCATCAGCAAGCATTATATGTAACAGGAATAAACTAAAAGCTCCAATAAGATCAGGAGTGAAACAAGGTCATCCATTATCACTACTACTATTAAATATTTTAAAAATTTTAGCTTTAACAATAAGAGAAGAAAAAGAAATTGAAGGAATTAAAGTAGGTAATGAGGAAACCAAAGTATCATTCTTTGCAAATATTATGATGGCACAGTTGCAGAATCCTAGAAAATCAACTAAAAAACTACTAGAAAAAAATTAATAATTTTAGCAAAGTTGCAGGATAAAAGAACAAAGAACAACAACCATTTGATTTAACCAAATTTGTTCTGCATTCTGTATTTTAGAAACTCTTTTTCCTTCATTATACTGGGGTAACATCTCACACTGTTTCACTTGATTATATAGACTCTTTTCATCTACATCTAAAAGAAACAGATAATGCAATGAGAGATTATTTGTCTGGAACTATTAACAAAAGGGTATAAATATAAGATTCTTAAAGGAAAGGAAATTAAAAATAGACACAAGGAAGAAGCTTCTAACCTTTGAAGACAACTAGTCTCAGAATGACTCCCTGCTTATTCAGAGAGCAATTAGAATGTGTCCCAAAGAAAATTGTTTTGACTTGAGTTGTTGCTGTTACTTTTTGTTAATGGACTGAGCTTTAAAAAAGCCAGGTGTCTCTTCTCTTAGGCTTTGTTTTATTTAAATGTAAGTTATATCTCTAAAGGTTCTTCACCTTGAATTCAACCAGCAAGAAAGAGAAACTGCTGTATTTCTGTCCAATGAGAAACCAATCTCTGCCTTTTCCACAGATTTGGAATTTCTGAGGCAATCTTGCTACATTGGTAGATAGATAAATAGATAATTAACTATTGAAGAGTATTGCAATTGTTCTTTTTGCTGGAAATATCATAGTCTTTTTCAATTTAATTTGGATGGGGGGAAGGGACCCAAGTTTTCAGTTGAAAGCTACATCACATCATTAATACATGAAGGATTATTTTTAGGTCAGGAAAATTACTTCATTTGCTCATGGCATCTTCCATCCAGAGGAAATCAACTGCAGAGATAACTTGAGGGTCAGCAGCCTGCCTGGTGAGCGTGAGGCTGTAAATGCAACTTTGAAGGTCCCTGGAGATTCAGCGAATACTCTGCAGACTGGTGGTTGACCTATTGCTAGAGTGAAACAGCAGCTGAGTAAATCAGACCCAGAAAATCTATCAGGCTTGTGAAAGTAACTGTGGGAATATGAACTAAAAGCTTTGGAGAACAATGCTAATAGATACCAAGTAACTAGCAAGCAGAATTCAGGATGAAGAAACAGGAAAAGATTCAGAAACAGGTTCCCTCTCATTCCCTGCTCTCCCTAGTCAATGCTGTACTTTCAATATTTCTCATTTAGAATGTCTCTGATCAACTTGTACTGCTTCACCAGGAGAAAGTGTCATTGTGCATTACTTCTGCAGAATGCCAGCCTTTTAGGACACCTTAGCATGAGCATGTCTGGAAAGCCAGGCTCCCAAGCTGCATGTGTTCCCTTCCCGGACCAGGGATGATTATTTGTATATTTCAGAAAGAGGCTTTCTCTTCTGGTTCACCTTAGAGGGATATGCAAAGGTGGTTAGATGAACCTCTTCTACTACCTGATGCTAGAGAAACTACTGAAAAGAAGTCTGATCTGGGGATGGGAAAATTTTCAGTTTCATTCAACAGAATCTCAAAGCTGAAAGGACCAAAGAAGCCATCCAATCCAACCAATCCTTCAAAAAAACTTTCCCTCTTTCAAACCTCCCTATTTCTATTCAAAGCACCACCATTATTTCAGTATCTCATTCTGTTATCCTGGACTTCCTCACTCCACTTATGTATCTAATCAACTGTCATATCCTGCCTTTTCTACCTCTTCAGTATCTCTCTAATCTGATCTCTTTATTCATACAGCTACTACCACCTTAGGTCAGACCCTTCTCACATATTTTTTTCCTGACATTGTAAAATTTGCTATTTTATTTTTTCAATTAGCAAACATTTTTCATTAATATGTCATTCTCACTAACCCAATATTCCCCCACTCAGGGACAAATTAAAAAACCAAAGTAAAATCCTCACAATTAAAAAATAAATAAAGCTTCATACTCTGTCAAAACAAATTTCCACATTGGCCATATCTAATTATTTATATCTTTTGTCATTTAAGTTCGTCATTTCTCTGTCAAGAGGCAAGTAACAATAATAGCACCTATCTTTGAGAATCAAATAAGACAATATTCATAAAGTATTTTAAAGTATACAGTAAATACTACTGGACTCAAAAAGACTTACCTTCTTGGGTTCAAATCTGGCCTTAGACATTTACTAGTTGTGTGACCCCAGAGAAGTCACTTAATCCTGTTTTCCTCAGTTTCCTCATGTATAAAATGAGCTGAAAAAAGAAATGACAGATCACTTCAGCATTTTTGTCAGGAAAATCCCGAAATGGAATCACAGAGAGTTGGACACAACTGAAAAGATTGAATAATAATTAATATGTATTAGATTTGTTGTTATTATCATTATTATGTTTTATCTTCATTTTTTGATCTCTTGGTTTGTAATTATGATGATCAAAGTTTTAGTCTTTCCAAATTCTTTTCCTTTATTATATCATCATGGTCCAAATTGTTCTCCTAATTGTGCACCTTCTCTTTGCATCTGATGTTCATAGAGGTCTTCTCAGTTTCCTATGAAACTGTCCATTTCAATATGTCAGTCCACAGGTATTTATTAAGTGCTTACTATGTGCCAGACACCTACCAAGAATACAAATATAAGTAAAAATATAAATGGTCCCTGCCCTCAAAAAGTTTATACTCTAATGAGGGAAGACAATATAGAAGAAGGAAGGCTCATGAGACATGATAGACCAGTCCAAGGGAGTAAAGCCTAGTAGAAAATGTAGACATAAATGGTGACTTCCTTAAATAGAAGTTCTGGGAAGAACTGTCCAATCAAAAGGGGGAAGTCCTGGGACAGAAGTTTCACCATTTCTTATAGTACAGTCATATTTGATAACATCCTTCTACCACAACTTATTTAATCATTCCCTAATAGGCTGCTTCCCTTAGTTTCTAATTTCTGACTACCATGAAAAGAGTTGCTATAAATATTTGTGTATGTATTTTTCCTATTTCTTTGATTTTTTTTTTTGGGGGGGGGTCTAAGCTTAATCGTGACCTAGCTATGTCAAAAGGTATGCAAAGTTTATTAATTTTCTGAACATAGTTCTAAATTAATTTCCAGAATGACTGAACCAGTTCATAGCTCCAACAGTGCATTGTTGTACTTGCTTTCTTGCAGTACCTTCATATTTGTAATTTTCCTTTTTTGTCATCTTTGCCAAGACTGGCAAGGTTTAAGTCAAAACTTCAAAACTGCTTTAATTTGTATTTCTTTATTATTAATGATTTAGGACATTTTAATGATTGCTAAAAACTTGGATTTCTTTCTTTGAAAACTGTCCATATTCTTTGATCATTTATCTATAGAGGAAAGACTGTCTTAAAAAAAACAACTCCTCATATATCTTCAAGATAAGACCTTTTGAGAGACATTTGCCATAAAAATTTTCCCAGTTACCTGTTTTCCTCCTAATCGCATTATATTAATCTAATGAGATTTTTTTGTGCTAAAACTTTTATTTTTAAAAAATCTAAATTGTCTCTTTTATCTTGTGTGATTCTATCATTTGTTTGTTATAGATTTCCCCAAGCCATAGATCTGAAAGTTAATTTCTTCATTGTTCCTGCAATTTGTTTATGATGTGAACTGTCTAAGTCATAAATCCATTTGGAGCTTATCTTGATGTATGGTGTGATGTGTTGGGCTAAATGTGATTTCTGCCAGACTCCTCTCTAATTTTCTCAGTAGGTTTTGTCAAATAATCCTTCCCCCAAGAACTTGCATCTTTGGGTTTGAGTAACACTATACTTTGCTTCTTTGTATTTTGTGCTTAATCTGTTCCATTGATTGATCTCTCTTTTTTAAAAAAATGAGTGTCAAAATGTTTGAAAGATTGCTGCTTTGTAGTATAATTAATACATTTAGTTATCTGGTACTGTAATGTATTGCACACACATGCTAATTACTGGATGAAAATACTAATTAGCACACATTTCTCAATGCATACCGGCAAACATTAATCAAAGAGTGCAAACAATATCCTTATTTAAGAACACACCATCAGCATGAGTCTTAGAAGTTCCAATAAGATTCTTTCATACGATATTCATGGAAAGGTTCCCTTTCTGACCAGCTGGAAGCTCTGCATCTCTCATAGTCATTTGGCAAATCTCTGCCATTCAATCAACTCTACTCTCAAGCAAACATAAATTTGCTCAGGTCTCAAGTGTGGACAAAATAGGTCTCAGGCCTAGTAGCACTTTAGGAAAGGCTGATGACTGGGACAACAGGTGGGATCTTTAAACTTTTAGGTATGGAGGTTCCTAAATTGTTTACCACATAATTTGGTTGGTAATTTACTTCAAATTTACTGATAAAGTTATTTATAATAATTATTCATAGGTGGTCTGCCTTATCAGAGGGTCCACATATGTTTATCAGTTGTTTAAGAAAACACACATGTTGTTTACTACCTCATACTACACAGGTGCTTATCTAATTATTGTAAAACAGCTTATGAAAAATAATTTATTCAAAACAGGTTAATCACAAAGTGGAGGCTTAAAACAAAATTGATTCGGCTATGCTAAGTGGACAAACTCTTATTAAGGTAATAAAACTTATTCTCTCTACAAGTACCAATAGACTCCCTTCCATTTTTTTTATTACTACCTTAATATTTATTGACCTTTTTGCCTCTGTGTGAATTTCATTATCACTTTTCTAGGATAATAAAATATTATTTGGGGAGTTTGGTATATTACTGAATAGATAAATTAATTTAGGTAGAACTGTCATTTTTATTATATTGATCTGGCCTACCCATGAGCAATTAATATTTCTCCAAATTATCAAGTCTATTTTTATTTCTGCAAAGAATGTATCTATAGAATCCCTGGATGAATCTTAGTATGTACATTCCCAAATATTTTATAACTTCTCTGTTTACTTTTCCTCATCACCTTAGGTTTACATTATTGTGATAGACTCCTAATTGGTCTCTCTGCCTCAAACCTTTCCCCACTCCAATCTATTCTACACACACTTGTCAATATGATTTCTCCTAATCATAAATCTTACCATTTCACTCCCCTACTCAATAAATTCCAGTGACTCCAGGAGGACCCCCAGGTTAAAACCTTACAGACAAGAATAAAAAGGAACAGTTGTGCTCTTTGGAGGACAATTATACCAATTACATCATGTGTTCTTTGAAATATTAAAGTATGAATATTAACTAACTGTTTAATGAAAATATTTAATGAAAATAGTTGCAAATAAATTACAACTGTTAGGATAGAATATGTGTAAGGGAGAAGGACTTTCATGGCCTAATCATACAAAAGGGGCTCAATAACAAAATGTTAAACAAACTATGAAAATGTTGCCATATCAAGTAAGCCCTTTTGGATTCACTTAAAACCTAATTGTCTTCTGCTTAGTTTTTAAAGTCCTTCAAATATTTGTCTTCCATGCAAGATCAAAACTATTTCCTTAATAATACTATGATTCTTAATAATGTCTAATGAGTAGGTAGGTAGCCCATTAGATAGAGTACTAGTCCTGGAATCAGAAAGATTTATCTTCCTGAGTTCAGATCTGATATTAGAAATCTCCTGTTTGTGTGACCCTCCCTGATTAAGTCACTTAACCCTATTTGCCTTGGTTCCTCATCTGTCAAATGAGTTGTAGAAGGAAATGGTAAACTTCTCCAGTGACTCTAAGAGTCATAAAGAGTAGAACATGACTTAAATAACTGCCAGAAACAATTAGTTGCTAATAGAGTTAAATATCAATAGACATAAACTATTTCAACAAAAACTCTTTGGGACTCCTCAATGGTTTTTTTAAGAGCACAAAGAGGTTCTGAGGTCAAAATATTTGTGAACTTCTAGTGTAGTAGACAGCCAATCTTGGATTAAGAAATACCTGAATTCAACACCAGTCTTTAATAATAGGTAATTGCTGGGTGACTCTGGACGAGTCATTTAATCTATTTTTTACCCTATTCTCCTCCCCCAATGCTTCTTTAAAACTGTAAGTTGCAAAATAGTTGCTAATCTGCCTTGGCAGAGGGAATCTCTTCCCTGGGAGTTCCTTGATCAAAGTAATCATAGGACCAGATGTTCTATTCCCAAAGGAAAAAACAATCAAACAAAAGGTCTACTGGCATTGTAAGGTTATAAACATAAAAATTCTATAGAAATTTTATTGTCATTCTTATACTGAACCATTTCATGGTTTCATTACCAATGAATAATTACATAGGAGAAGTAGTCAAATATATCAGAAAGTACAACCAGAAGAAACAGCAGTCCACTCACGTAATGAAACCAAGGAGAAAAAAATAGTGTCTTTTCAACAATGAAGTGACCCAAGACAATTCCAACAGATTTGTGATGGAAAGTGCCATCCACATCCAGAGAGAACCATGGAGATTGAATATGGATCAAAGCATATGTTTTCACCTTTTGTTATTGTTGTTCGTTTTTCTTTTTCTTTCTTGTGTTTTTTCCCCTTTTGATCAGATTTTTCTTGTACAGTATGATGAATATGGAAATATGTTTAGAGAAATTACACATGTTTGACCTATATTAGATTGCTTGCTATTTTAGGGAGAAGGGGAGAAAAGGAGAAAGAGAAAAATTTGGAACACAAAGTTTTGCAAAGGTGAATGTTGAAAACTATCTTTGCATGTATTTGGAAAAACAAAATACTATTAAAAGCTAAAAGATAATAATTATAAAGCATCTTATTCACTATCATATAAAAAAAGGATAGTCTGCCCACTGCTATCTATCCAAGCTGAAGAGATCAAGGGAAAGAATGACCAGCATTTTGGGAGGACCCCCAGGTTAAAACCTTACAGACAAGAATAAAAAGGAACAGTTGTGCTCTTTGGAGGACAATTATACCAATTACATCATGTGTCCTTTGAAATATTAAAGTATGAATATTAATTAACTGTTTAATGAAAAACAATGATATTGCTTAAATGATAACAATATAGCTAGCACTTACACAACACTTTAATGTTTGTAAAGCACATTACAAATATTATCTTACTTGATCTCACAATAACCTTGGGAAGTAGGCGGTATTATTATTCTCATATGAAACTAAGGCAGACAGAGATTAAAAGAGTTGCCAAGACCATATAATAAGTGTCAGAATCTATATTTGAACTCAGCTCTTCCTGATTCCAGATATAGTACTCTTATCTCTAGCTATAAAGCAATTTTTACATTTACTGCTATGTCAAATTATATAGGGGATTCTTTATGGAAATAAACAAAATCTTTGAGGCTGGGGGGAAATTGTTAGTTAACTAAATGAGGGAAAATAGAGATCATACAAGATAAAATGAACTATTTCAATTACATAAAGTTGAAATGCTTTCAAAAGGAACAAGATTATTGCAAGGATAAGAAGGGAAAGTATGGGGGGATGGGTGGAGAGGACATTGATTTTCCATACAATATTGCTGATAACAGTTTAATGTCCAATTAATTGAAATCTATCTGACCAAGTGATAAAAGGATATAAATAAAAATTTCTCAAAACGAAGGACAAATATGCATAACTTATATCTGATTGCTTGCTGTCTTGAGGAGGGGGGAGCTGAAAGAGGGAAGGAGAAAAAATTTGGAACTCAAAATCTTACAAAAATGAATGTTGAAAACTATCTTTATATATAATTTGAACAATAAAATATTATCAAGAGAAAAAAGTACAGACTCTTAGTAGTCATATAAAAGATTTCTCCAAACCACTAATAAGAAGAAGAAAGAAGAGAAAACAACAACCCTGAGATTTTACCTCAGATCCAAAAGTTCACATCTCACGAAGTTGATGTATTGGCTATTTTTTGCAAAATGACATTTTTCGTTTTCCTTTTTAATCTTTGTTTTTAGGGATGTTTTTTGCTGAGAGAAGAAGATGTTTTTGGAAATGAGGGGGATATAAAAAAGATATCAATAAAATTGAGATTTTTAAGTCAAAACTCATTTATTAAGCCTGGTCTATGGTGCGATGTATTGTCCTAACTGTGTTAAGAAAGACAAAAAAGTCTGTATCTTCTAAGAGCTCAGTCTATTGGGGAGGACAGTGTAGAAATAATTATGTATAAACAAGATTTAGAGAGGATAAATTGGAGGTTATCTCAGAAGAAAAGCTGTAGCATTAAGGGCGATCAGGAAAGAATTCTTATAGAAATGGGATTTTACTTGAGGCTTGAAGGAAAAAAGTCCAGAGCCAGAGATGAGGAGCATGAGAGACAAATCAGTGAAAATGCCCAATCAGGAGTTGGAGGCATTTTGTGTAAAGAATAGCATCACTAAATGGTACAGTACATGGGGAAAAATAAGGTGGAAGAAGCCCAATATTTATCTCTGTCACCCAAGGCAATTCCCTTTGCTTCAATGTGTAGATAACATGTCTTGGCAATTTCAAGTCTTGCTCTTTGGAAATTTGGAAAAATTCTAGACACAAAGAGGCATTCAGAACTGCTATTTACACTGTTTCCTATTATTTAAATTTTCATTTCTTTTCTAGGGGTGGGGACGGGATAGTCTCGATATATAATTTCACTGGCGTAGGGAAATTCCAATAAAGAAAATCCCTTTACCAATGAAAAACAGTAAATGCCAAGCAATTTATAGTCTTAGGAAGTTGCTTGGGGAAGGGGGACAAAGATGGTTAGCCCAGAGTCACCCAACTGCATGTGGAAAAATTGGGGTATAAGCTAGGTATTCTGGCTCCCAGAGTAGTCAGTCCATTATACCATACTACCTCTGCAATTCCTTACTCTGATATGTTATCTTCTCAGGAGCATCATACACTTATTAAGATCTAGGACTAACATTCCATGGGTAGATGAACCTCTCTCCTCGCCCCAAAATGGATCTAGCACAGTTCCTTATGCATAGGAGATACTTGATAAATATATTCTAATTCTTATGCCCAAAAGGTTTATCAAACTGAGCATACTCAGCAGTGTCTATATTGGGCCTATATCCCAAGGAAATCATAAAGGAAGGGAAAGGACCCACATGTGCAAAAATGTTTGTAGCAGCCCTCTTTGTAGTGACAAGGAACAGGAAATTGAATGGATGCCCATCAGTTGGAGAATGGCTGAATAAGTTATGGTATATGAATGTTATGGAATATTACTGTTCTATAAGAAACGACCAGCAGGAAGATTTTAGAGAGGCCTGGAAAGATTTACATGAACTGATGCTGAATGAAATGAGCAGAATCAGATCATTGTACACAGCAATAGCAAGTTTATGTGACAATCAAGTGTGATAGATGTAGCTCTTCAACACTGAAGTGATTCAAGCCAATTCCAATAGAGTTGTGATGGACAGAGCCATCTGCATCCAGAATGTGAATCAAAACATAATTTTTCCACCTCTGTTGTTGTTGTTTGCTTGCTTTTTGTTTCTTTTCTTATTTTTTCCCCTTTTGACCTGATTTTTCTTTTGTAGCATGATAAATGTGGAAATATGTGAAGAAGAGTTGTACATGTTTAACATGTCTAGGAAAGAGGGAAAAATTTAGAACACAAATGTTGAAAACTATCTTTGCATATATTTTGAAAATAAAAAGCTATTATTTAATAAAAAAATTTAAAGTGTTTTATGTTTATGTTCATGTAGATGCTGTGTCTGTTTTGGCTGGTATGCTTGGATATTTTATATTATCTAGTTATTTTAAGTGATCTAAAACAATATTGAATAATATTGATCACACAATGTAGTTTCCTTCTTTTTATCTTTTAATTAAATATCTTTTAGTTTTGACTTTGAGATCATGATTGCTACCATGGCTTTTGTTTTAACATAATAAATTCTATTCTAGTCCTTTATTTTAAAAATATATGTATAAATGTATGCATATATTTGGATTTTAGTTCTTTCTTTCTGAATTTTTTCATCCCTTTCTATTCAATTAAAAGATCTCAGAGATGGGATGGTTATTTATTTGATTCAGGCACTACTGTCTCCATGTATGTAGAGCATTTATTGCAGCACTTAGCATAATGTTTAGCACATTGGGTGAGTGACTGAAAAATTGCAAAGGCTTCAAAATCAAGTTTGGGATGGGTTAATGAAGTACTAAAAGCTGATGAGACTGGAAATTATATGTAACTTGTAACTATTAAGAGAGAAAGACATTTCTTATATTCAGGCCCTTTTCTAATACAACCACCATCATAGTGCAAGCCTTCATTACCTCAAAATGAACTATTGTAATAACTTATTGGTTGGCCTACTTGCTTAAAGTCTCTCTCCACTCCTGTCCATCCTTAAAGTTCAGTTCCTTTTTCAATAAACTCCAGTGGTTCCCTATTATTTGTAGGATCAAATATAAAAGCTCTTTTTCTGGCCTTTAACCAGCCCCTTTCTCCCTTCCCAATCTTCTTACAATATAACTTTCTTGCTCTAGAAGGTCCAATGACATTGATCTCCTTGCTGTTTCTCTCACACACATTACCCCAAGTCTTTACTCTGAGCATTTTCTCTGACTGTTCTCCATGCCTGTGATTCTCCTACTCCTCATCCCTTCCTCCTAACTTCCCTGGCTTCCTTCAAGTTTTCCTGCACATGTCCTATTAGTACTTAGTTATTTGCATATTTTCTCCCCCATTAGACTGTAGGCTCCTTGAAGTCAAGGACTTTTTGCCTTTCTTTGTATCCCCAGTGTTAAGCATATAGTAGGTGCTTAATAGATGCTTAACTTGGAAGCCCAGAAGGAAACTTTACAAGAAGCAATACATTGGATTTAAAGCAAAATGATATGAGTTCCTTACTACCATATAACCCTGAGCCAGTTACTTAGTCTTGATCTTGGTTTCTTGCTCTATAAAATGGGGATGGCAACACTTACACAGCCTCCCTCACAAGGTCGTTGAGGGAAAGGGTGTAAAATGCTGTAGAAATGGCTCATTGCAGGGGCTCCTTAAAGAGTGGGGAAATGGTTATAACACATGGACAGTGGGAAGCAGAAATAGGAGGGGATGTAGCGAAAAGACAAGAGAGCACTCCAGTTGGAATGAAAACATCCAACCGAACAGGATGCCAACATGAAGGGCCGAAAAGCAGGATGCACAGACCCAGCAGCAGCTGGAGAGGCCATTAGACAAGGGACAAATCTGCAATCGGGGAGGATGATTGGGCATCTGTCTATCTTTTTTGTGGTTCTGCTTCAACCTCTGCAGCCAATAATTGCTTCCTCCTCATCATTAGTAGCAAAACAGAAGCAATATATATGCTAAGCAAACCTTATTCTATCTGTGGAAGCATTGCTTCAACCCTTCCTGCCTCCTGAAGCTGTCCTGGCCTGATCTCCCCAGAGGATTCTCTTCTCCCTGTAAGCCAATTTGTGGTACTTATTTTCTTGGCCTGTCCTTGAGCATTTAGTCATATTTTGTCTCTGGGTGTCTCTCAATTGATTGTCCTGTCTTAATTACCTTTTTGTGGATTTTGCCTACAAAAAATAACTAAATTGTAAGCCCTTTGGTGGCAAAGACCATCTTCCTTACTATCTTGTAAATGTCTAAGATGGATGTTAATTAGATCTATTGATAATTATTTGGCAGGGACTTATAGGAACTTGAACTCCTTCAGAGCACGGACTTTCTTTGTGTCCATGTGCTTGGCAATAGTAGGCACTTATTAAATGACTAATAATATCAGTCAATAATATATAATATAATAATGTAATAATCAGTCAACAATAAATAAAATAACAGTATCAAAGACAATATCAATTCTCTAGAAGAGTTGGTCAACTTTTGCCTAAAGCTAAGAACATGGAATTCCTGAATATTCACTGAACTACAGATGTAAAATTGTTCTTTCTTTGGGAGCTTGGTATTGAAGTTAAAGACATTATAGGATGTCAGAGGTGGAAGAGATCTCAAAGGCCACCTGGTCCAAACAAACCCCTCAGAAACTGAGGATCCAGGCTGGTTCAGTGATTTTCTGAAGGTCACAGGGCAATTAAAAAGTATTCAAAGCAGGATCTGAATCGATATCCTCTAACTTCAGTGACCCTTTCCACACCTATATCCCTTTCCACACCCATATCCCTCTCCAAGAATTCCCAACTCCTATATCCATTATGAGTTGTCCTCTAGTCTGTGCTTGAAGACCTTCAGAAAAGGGACATCTACTATTTCTGGCAGCAGCCCTCTTCTCTCATTTATAGCTCCCATTATAGCGAACTTTTTCTTTTATTTTAGTCTGTTTGCCTATTTCTATCCTTGCTCCTGAAGTTCTGTGCAGGACATCATAGCATTTATTCTTCAAAGGCAGGACACCCTCTGCTGGAAAAGGGAGGAAGGAGGCAAGGAAGGAGAAGGAGAAAGTAAGGGAAAGAATGATTCCTAGGGTGGCTGGGGGCTATCTTTTTAGATAGAGGAGGAAGGGAGAAGAAGATGGGTTCCACTCCTCACACCACCTTGAGAAGGCCTGAGCCCCTGAGCTGCCCTGGATGTTAGGTCCATCCCAGGCAATACTATGGCATAGCACAGCCTCCTTCCTCCTAGTCTGTCTGTGGCCTCGAGATGTCCAGGGTTCTAAAAGGCTCAAGAAGCAGAACACAGCTCTAGAGGCTTCTGCTAAGCTGACAAAACTTCAAAGACAGACCCAATGATGGCCTAACGGGGTATAGACTGAACCTGGGATCTTACTGATCTAGAGAACTCCCTGCTAAGGATGTTCTCTCTGCTAATTCAAGTTGTCGTCTTCTCTGTGATTTTAAGTTGTAAAGAATTACCTGATGCTCCAAGAAATTAAGTGACTTGTCCAGTGTTATGTCAGACAGATTTGAATCCTAGCTGAGAACAGGTCTTTGTCCATTATATCATAATGTCCATAGTAATAATAATAATAACAATAGTGATATAATTAGATTTATATACCACTTTAATATTTGTAAATCTTACTACATAGCTTATCTAATCTAAACCTTATAACCCTGTGAGTTAAGTCCCATTTTATCCCCATTTTAGAGATGAGGAAACTTGATTTGACACTTAGCATGCAGCATATGTCAAAAGCTTCCTCTCTATATGTCCTCTGAAGACCAAATGAACTCAAGTATTGAAGTATTGACTTCAAAATCTTACTCTTTGTGTGTGTGTGTGTGTGTGTGTGTGTGTGACCAAGGACACATATATCTATTTATAAACATATAGTATCTATTTATGCATATCTACACACATTATATACATGGGTATTTGTGTATATGGTTTTCTCACCCACATTTATACATGTATGTATGTGTGTTAATAAACATTTACATATGGGAATGTGTATAAGGCATAGTGTTTGTATATGTGTGTCTATAAATATGCATTGTGTATTCATACGTATCTACATGTGTTATACATATAGGAATCTGTGTATGATTTGCACACACACATGCACTTATATACATCCATGTGTTAATAAATATGTACATAACTGGGAAAACATCTTCACAGTTAAAGGTTCTAATAAAGGCCTCATTTCCAAAATATATAGAGAATTGACTCTAATTTATAAAAAATCAAGCTATTCTCCAATTGATAAATGGTCAAAGGATGTGAACAGACAATTTTCAGAGGATGAAATTGAAACTATTTCCACTCATATGGAAGAGTGTTCCAAATCACTATTGATCAGAGAAATGCAAATTAAGACAACTCTGAGATATACTACACACCTGTCAGATTGGCTAAGATGACAGAAAAAAATGATGAATGTTGGAGGGGATGTGGGAAAACAGGGACACTGATACATTGTTGGTGGAATTGTGAACACATCCAGCCATTCTGGAGAGCAATTTGGAACTATGCTCAAAAAGTTATCAAACTGTGCATACCCTTTGATCCAGCAGTGTTTCTACTGGGCTTATACCCCAAAGAGATACTAAAAAAGGGAAAGGGACCTGTATGTGCCAAAATGTTTGTGGCAGCCCTGTTTGTAGTGGCTAGAAACTGGAAAATGAAAGGATGCCCATCAATTGGAGAATGGCTGGGTAAATTGTGGTATATGAATGTTATGGAATATTATTGTTCTGTAAGGAATGACCAGCGGGATGAATACAGAGAGGACTGGCAAGACTTACATGAAAGTGAAATGAGCAGAACCAGGAGATCATTATATACCTCAACAACGTTACTGTTTAAGGACGTATTCTGATGGAAAAGGATTTCTTTGACAAAGAGAAGATCTAACTCAGTTTCAATTGATCAATGATGGACAGAAGCAGCTACACCCAAAGAAAGAACACTGGGAAATGAATATAAACTGCTTGCATTTTTGTTTTTCTTCCCGGATTATTTATACCTTCTGAATCCAATTCTCCCTGTGCAACAAGAGAACTGTTCAGTTCTGCAAACATATATTGTATCTAGGATATACTGTGACACATTTAACATGTAAAGGATTGCTTGCCATCTGGAGTAGGGGGTGGAGGGAGGGAGGGGAAAAATCGGAACAGAAGTGAGTGCAAGGGATAATGTAAAAAATTACCCTGGCATGGGTTCTATCAATAAAAAAATTTTTTTAATTAATTAATTTTAAAAACCCTGTAAAATAAATAAATAAATGAATATGTACATATGGGATTTGTGTAATGCATAGTATTTATAATGCGCATATTTATAAACATACATTGTGTACCCATACATATCTATGTGCATTATACACATGGGAATTTGTGTGTATGACTTGCACAATGCATTTATACATATGTATGTTAATAAATATGTACATATATATTCATAGTACATATAATATATATCACATATGATATATATATATATATATATATATATGTACATATATATATTCCATCCATAGGGATGGAAGGGCAATTAGGACCAGGATGACTGCGGGGATGATTGTTCAAATAATTTCAACTTTTTGGGCGTCCATAGTGCTACTATGAGTTAGTTTTGTTATGAGTATAAGAACAAATGTATGTAATGCAGAGTGTTTATACATTTATCTATTTAAAAACATACATTGTGTACTCATACATATCTGCATGCACATAGACATGGGAATTTGTATGTATGATTTACTTACATGCATTTATACCCATATGTAGTGTTGATAAATAGCTGCATTCGGGCATTTGCTTACATGCATTTATACCCGTATGTAGTGTTCATAAATAGCTGCATATGGGCGTTGTGTAATGCACAGAATTTGCACGAGTGTCTGTTTACAGACACACGTTATGTATTCCCACGGGGTGTGCTTATAATTCACGCACATCTAGACCGCGTGGCCACGTGGCTCAGTGGATGGAGCTCTGGGCCTACAGTCGGCGGACTCGAGTTCAGTTCCAGCCTCAGACACTTCCCTTCACTTCTGGAGGACAGCACGCCGTCTTACGGGGTTGTAAGGAATCTGTGTAAAGCACCTTGCAGATCTTCTAAACGGCTTTATATTTCTTTGATCTTGGTACCTTTGCCGGCCTTGGTTCCCTCTCCGTAACGAGGGGCGGCCCCGAAGGCTCGTCCATCTATGGTGCAGGGCCCACACGTGCTGGCATACTTCCGGCGCTACCCGAGCGGGAGGGAAGGGGCGGGACCACCGCAAAGCAGCCAATCAGAGGCCTGCGTTCGAGCCGCGCTGACTCCCCCTAGTGGAGGAGCCAGAGGGTTCGGCAGGCATGACCTTGGCGGAGGACTGCTTATTGTCGTGAAGGCACCAGGAGGGGAGGCATGGAGAGGAGCAGCCCGCAAGGCGAGCTGTGAGTCCTGGGCCCCCCAGGAGGCTGGGGCGGGCTGACGATGGCTGGGGCAGCCACAGGCCGTGCAAAGGCTTGGGAGGGGCCTCCGCACCCGGAGGAGGACACCTGGGGCACAGCCTGCCGCCCGGGGGTTCCCACATCCCAGCATCCTCAGGCTCTCCCCAGGAGGCCCCAGCGGGCTGCAGCGAGACGTGGCCAGCTGCTCCCCCCAGGCCTGAGGCTGGCCGCGGCGCTGCGGGCCTCCCGGCTCGTGGCCTGTCCTGCCTAGGGCCTTAGAGGCTACCAGGATTTAGCAAGGGAAAGCACTTCCGAGAACTGAGGGACCGAGTTGAGGAAAGAACACCTCCGGTTGAGCCGCAAAGGAGACCAGAGAGGGTGCACCATTTACTGAGGTCACACAGCTCGCTGGGATCAGCTAACCGAACTCGGCATCCGCTATTTGGTTATGGCACTGAGAGCTGGAAAGGATCTTGGGCGACATCAACTCCAACTGGGGAGGGGGGCAGAGAAAGATGGGAAGGAAGAGGGGAAGAAAAGAGAGGGGGAGGGGGAGGAGGAAGACAGGGAGGGGAGGGGAAGGAAAAAAGGGAGAGGGGGGAGGGGAAGGAAGAAAGGGAAAGGGGGAGAGAAGGGATAGATGGACAGGGGAGGGGAAGGAAAAAAGGAGGGAGAAAGAAGGAAAGGAGGGAAGAGAGGAAGAGACAGATGAAGGGAAAGGAAGAAAGGGAGAGAGAGAGGAGGGGAGGAAAGGAAAGGAAGGGGAGAATGGGAAAAAAGAAGGAAGGAAGGAGGGAGACAGGAGGGAGGGGAAGGGAGAAGGGAAAGAAGGAGAAATGATGGAATAAACAAGTTATTTGACCTTAGAATGAACTCAAAGGTCCTTTTCATTTCTAGGAATGTTTTTGATTGTCTGGAAACCAAAAGTCAAGATGAACTCCATGAATTAACAGGAAAAGTCAGAATGTATTTTAACCCACCTCAAACACTTACCTAGCTGTGTGAGTTAGTACAAAATACCTTGGAACCTCTGATATAATATGTATAATAACAGCACCCCAAAGGGTTGTTGTGAGACTCAATTGAGATGCCTGATGAAAAGCACCTTTACTGACCTTAAAACATTATAAAGATGTGAATTTTTATTATTATCTACAGATTTTTTGTTGTTATTAAGTGAATCTGCTGTACTTTGCAAGGCTGTCATCCCATACCAAGCACACCTGATTAACCAGAATTGACAGATACAGTGGAGGTAATATAAGGGATGGCTATTCCTATTACAAGCTGATTGACCCACATTTTTCCTTAGAGTCAACTCTCCTAATTCTCTTTGAAATCAGATGCCCAAACTTTTAATTTGCTTACAATTTCCCTAAACTTCATTAATCGCCACCTCCCCACTCAAAAGACTGAATTCTACTAAACTGACAAGCTCTTGATAGTAAGGTTGATACTATAATTATTGTTATCCCTACTTTATAGATAAGGAAATAAAGGTTAAGTAACCTATGGTCTGGAACCTAAGTGACTAGCAGCACTAGGGCTGGAGCCTTGGTTCTTAGAAATAAAATGCAGAGGCCAGGGCCTCTTTGTCTCAGATTATATCAGTTACTAGATTAGGGGGAGAGAGTGTTGAATGAGAGTGGCACTCTACACACAAGAGTTTCAGGCCATGTGGTTCTTAATTGTCTCTTTGTCTCTGTCTTTCTCTTTGTGTTTCTGTCTGTCTCTTTCTTTGTCTCTGTCTCTGTCTCTCTGTTTCTCTGTCTCTCTGTCTCTCTCTCTCTCTCTCTCTCTCTCTCTCTCTCTCTCACACACACACACACACACACACACACACCCCTACCTATCTTGAATAAAGGATTTCCAAAGGAAATTAAAGGTCTTCCTTTCTATTAAAAAAAAAGGGGTAAAAGTTGCAAATTGGCAAATTCGGCATTAAGAAAAAGCATAGGAACAGAGATAATGAATTCTTCCTCATTAAAAGTCTTCAGACTGAAGCTGGATGATTCCCTTCTCAGAGATATTGTATATTCCCCAGTTGGGGGGAAATTCTAATTCTGAAGTTAGGTGATTCTATGAAATCCTACTCAGTCACTTAGTAGCTAAATCTGCTTGGGCAAGTCAACTTAAATTCTGACTCAATTTCCTTATCTGTAAAATGGGATTTCTTTTTTTTTTTTTTTTTTTTTTTTGATAACTGGGATGTTGTCTGGCTCAAAGATGATAATATATATAAAAAGATTTGTAAACTTTAACAAATGTGAGCATGTGAATTACTGTTTTTAACTACTTTGAGTTGGAATACCCCAGCACAATAGCTCCCTGTTTTACTAGCACCATTTATATATTAAAGAGCCTGGAAATGTTAAAACTTTCTTTTTCTTTGCTTTTAAATACCAGAAATGTTGTAAGATTACCTACCTATCTTTGTCAATAATAACTAGGAAGATAGGTTGATTTCTTATGAAGTTTTTTAAAATGATCATTTTTTTTTGGAATGTGAAAATACCCAAACTAATTTAGCCCAGACACTCTTCTTGCAATCTTAAGCAATTTATCTGTTCTCTCTGGGACCCATTTTCTTACATTTGTAAAATATTGATGTAATACAGAGAAAAAGGAGCCAGCTCAAGTCAGAGGACCCTGGTTCAAATCTCACTGATTACCTGAGTATCACTGAGCCTCTACCCCTATAGATAGTAAGCTCCTTCAGGGCATGGACTATCTTTTGTCATTTTTTGAATCTCCAGTGTTTAGTGTGGTACCTGGCGTTTAGTAGGTACTTAATAAGTATTTATTAATTTCATTAATTGCAAAATGAGGCCTCTGAGTGCACTTCCAACCCTAGCTCTATGAGCTGTTGAACTAGATGAACTTTCTAGATTTAAATCTCTGCTTCTATATCTAAAAAAGAACATTTGGGAGAATAATCACACCAAAAAGTGACAGAGGCTTCAGTCCCCATCAGAAAGTTAAACAGGAATGCAAGAAAGGTTTCCTATAAAAAGAATTTTCTGGTGCTAAATTTCTCTAAGTCTTGAATCAGGTTGGTTTTTAGGAAGATGGCTCTGTCCCTCTCTTATTCTGGCTTCTCCAGGACTGCCCCCATTTCAGAACATCGGGTCCTATGCCCCTGTGGATCCCTTGCTAAAGACCCAGGAGTTTAAGTACTAGGACCTTCCCAAGGGTCATTGTGGCTTGAGAAGCCAGATCCTTTCCCCCTCTGCCCTTCCTTTCTAACTCCCAGCCACAACCTCCAGGGGACATTATGTCCCCTGATTATTTTGACTGGAAATGGAAGATGCTTCCTGAATTTCAAAAGCAACAGATTAAGTCAGTGCCTTATTCAAAGTCTGAGGCTGTTAGTCAACCACATGGAATTTTTAATGACACATAAGAGGAGATGGGGGTAGGGTGGGGCATTAGGGCTTTCCACATCCCACATCTGGGGTGAAGGGTCACAGAGGTTTTCTAAGTTGACAAGGTGTCAGAATTAGGTCTTACTAACTCCAGGTCCAAACCTCTGTCCATTTGATAATTGTAAAGCACTTTGCATAGTGCTTGGTACTTAGTAGTGCTATATAAATCCTAGCTATTGTTATTCTTACACCTTAGCAATAATCATTAGTCAACATATTAACATTAATAATAACTAACATTTAGCAATTAACAGGTATAAACCCCTCTCTCAATCTGCACACCAGAGAATAATCTCTATTCCCCAATGTTAAAAATGCTTTAAATCCCTCAATATAATCCTGTGTGGTAGAAGTATTTACCCCACCCCACAACTGAGGATCAGAGAGGTTACCCAGTGTCTTGGGGGAGCCAGGACTCCAAGCTCAATTCTCTTTCCATTACACTATGGTGCCAGACAACAAAACTGCTTTTTAACTACACTAAGGAATTTATATTAACATTTTTCTTCTTAGGACCTGGGTACTGCTCATTTCCTGATAGCTTATATAACTCCCAGGGTAAAACATCAGTCATTTTAAAATTAAGGAAACTGAAGCACTTTCATAATTAATTGTTGTGTGTGGGGGAAATAATAAATTTTGTTGAATTCAAGTTTATTGAATTAAGAAACTTATCTAAAACTAAGTCTACTAAGCTTGCCTCAGTTTCCTCATATGTGAAATGATGGGGTTGGACTGGATGTCCTCTAAACATCCTTTTATCGTTAAGCTCTCATTCAGTTATGTGACTCTTTGTGGACCCCGTTTGGAGTTTTCTTGGCAAAAATACTAGAGGAGTTTGCCATTTCATTCTCTAGCTTATTTTACAGATGAGAAAATTGAGGTAAACAGTGCCTTTTATTTATTTTATTATATTTTCTAAATCATCAGAGCATGTATTTTGGATATATAGTCAATCCTCAACATTCATGATTTTAACTTTTGGTACAGCAAGTATTTGGGTAATTTTATCAGTCATCACATTTTCACTTTTGAGTTTAAAAAAAAAAGAGAGCGGCAGTATGTGCACAAATTTGTGGAGGGGGGGTAGGGTTGGGGGGTGAAGTAAAACTACCAGATGATTTACTGGTCTTGTTTACTCTGCCACTGTAAAGAACTCTCCATGCATTTGTTACTTATTTTCATTGTCTGCCTTGAAAAATCAAGTTTTGTGTTATAGTTATGCCCCCAAAATATGGTACAAATCCATTAAGCCCAAGCATGCATAGTGCTTTGGGAAAAAGATGTTAGATAAACTTTGTGCTGGAATATCTGCAGCCACTGTTGTCCCCAAGTTTGATGTTAATGGATCAATAATTTATTATATATGCAAAAATGAAGAAAGCATTTCTGGTACTATAGATTATAAAAAGTGTTATTAAAAAGTGAATATTGTGAGATATTAGCATAGAAAATTACAGAATTCTAAAGAATTACTAGCAAGAAAAAATATTTTGCATGTTACTTAATTTAATTTTGCATACTTCATTTTATGGATTATTTCATGGTTACTATGTTAAGAAAAGTGAATGATATCCAAATTCATATTTTGTTATGAAGAATTATATGCAGACAAGAACATTTTTCAGCAATTTCTTACAGTATAGTTTTGGGTGATTGAGGGAATTTAGACCCCTATTTCCTAAAGGTTCCATGTAGCAATATTTGTATGACTTTTGCTTCATTTCCTAAGAACATTGCCCCCATAAAAGTTGAAGATTGCCTCTTTTTTATATTATGTTTTATTGTTATATCTTTTACATTTGATGTAAGAGAATGTTAAGTTTCTTGAAAGTAGGGACAGTTTCTTGTATTTGTATCCCTAAGAACCTACCAGTGAAGGAAGAAAGGAAGGAATCGGATCACAGATTTTCTTGAGAGGAAAGACAGAGCTAAGTTTCATATCTGGGCACTGATTCTACATCCAGCATTTTCTACTGAACCACACTGCCCTTTCCCCCAGCTCCAAGAGGGTCTTGTTTTATTTGGAAATTTGGAGTCAGACCTCTTCTCTGATATCCCTGTAATTTCTGGTAGGCCTCCATTATATCCCTTTTCCCTTCTGATTCACAAACTTAGCCAGCCCCATGTACCTTCCCAGGCACATTTCTCTCAAATTCTATCCCTATACAGGCTAACACTTACATGTTGCCTTTACAACACACACCATTAATTTCGCACCCAATCATCATCAACACTGCTTTAGGCAGCAAGGAACTGCAATTCCTTTGGCAGGAGCTATTCCCATAGGATCCATCACCTAATTAGAAAGTATTAAAACTTCAACCTATTAAAAAAGAAAGAAAGAAAGAAAAAAGTCTGTAATCAATGGATTTGTGTATCTAAAATGGATTTTTTTTTTTTTTTTGCAAATCAAATTATATTCAAAATAGACTAGGAGATCTTGCTACTGAAGGGATGCATAAACAAATATAATAATAGTACATTTATTTTAGGAGTCAGGGTTCTATATATGTCACTAATTAGTCATATGACCTTAGAAAATACAGATAAATCACACAAGAAACTTTAGAGGTAATCTAGTTTTGGAGTTTTTAAAGTAAGAGAAATTTCAGGGGTTCTGTGAATCTGGAAGGGAAAAAAATTACATCTTTAATTAACTTCTAATAGAAGTATAGCATTTCCTTCCCTTATCAGCAGAAACAACAAATATTCTGAGGAGGGATCCATAGATTGCCAGAATAGGCTGAGACACAAACAAAGTTAAGAACCATTGATCTACAACTATGAGTGACTTAGTTCTTTTCAACAGTACAGTGATCCAAGACAATTCCCAAAGACCGGTGATAGAAAATGCCATCCACATCCGGAGGAAGAATTGTGGGGTCTGAATGCAGATCGAAGCTTGTTATTTTTGTTTTTAAATTTTGTTTTGTTATTTTCTTTCTCATGGTTTCTCCTTTTGTTCTGATTTTTCTTTCACAATAAGACTAATGTGGAAATATGTTTAACATGATTGCACATGTATAGTCTATATTGGATTGCTTGCTGTTTTGTGGGAGAGGGAAGTGTGGGAGGGAGAAAAGGTTGGAGCTCAAAATCTTACAAAAATGAATGTTGAAAACTATCTTTACATGTAATTTAAAAAAATTAAGTGGAGGAAAAAAAAAAAGAACCACTGATCTAGTCCATTTCTCTCTCCCAGATGAGGAAGATTGAAAGAGACATGATTTGTAAAGCTAGAGAGATAGTAAATATTCATAATTACTATATTTAAACCAGAACCTCTAACTCCAGAAATCTTTTGTCTTAAAATTGTGAATTTAGAACTGGAAGGGACCTTAATAGCATTTAGTTAACTCCCTCTTTTCAGAGGGAATAGAGTACCCAACCTGGAGTCAGGAAGATTCATTTTCTGAGTTCAAACCTGGCCATATTTACTTTATAACTGTGTGAAACTTTCTCAGTTTCTAATGAGCTGGAGGAGGAAATGACAAACCACTCCAGTATTTTTACCAAGAAAACTCCAAATGGGGTCACACAGTGTCAGAGGTTAAATTTGAACTCAGGTCCTCCTGATTCCAGGTCTAGCCCTCTGTTCACTGCACCACCTCACAAGTGTCAGAGCCCTGGAACTTGGATTCCACCTCCCTTCACCAATCTGGGAGAGAGTTATTTGATCTGGCCTCGGAGGGGGTGGGAAGTAGATCAGATTCACTATAATTTCTCAAGCTGCTATTCAGTGAAGCTTACATCCTAGTCCAGTATTGTTCCCCCTTCATTTAATCTATTTTCTGAATCCTTTTCAAATGTCTTGAAGGGAATTTTGGGTATTAAACACAGAAAAAGAAGCTTCTATTTTTTTTCACTCTCCCCTCCCCAAATAATTTGTTTTGGTACAGAGCATTCTGATCAATACGAATAAAAAGGGACAGGCAACTCTTGAATCTTCTCTGGTATTTTTGGTGAAGTCCTAAGAAAATCCCCAAACCTTATTTTCACTAAGGAAACCATTTTCTGTTCCAGTCAAATATACCTTCAGTGGATGCTAATAATAGTAACCTTAGTTCAGTTCAGTTTAATTTAATTTCAGTTCAGCAGACAGTTATTAAATTATTATTCTCTTCTCCCTCCCACCTCTTCCAAACTTCCCTGTTACTTGTCATTGGCAGCACCACTGTCCCTGCCATCCAAGTGCATGGCCTGTGTCATCCACCTCTCCTCACTCTCTCAAAGCTCGGTGGTACCACAGCGCACAGAACCCTGGGCTGGGAGTCAGGAAGATCCAAGTTCCAATGCTGCCTCCAACAACTTCTTAGCTGTGTGACCCTGAAACATTTATCGCAGGCCTGCTATGTTCCAGGCACTGCGCTAAGCACTGGGAATATAAAAAGAGTCAAAAGACCATCTCCATGTTCAAAGAAACCTCTGAGTCAAAGGGAAATAATGATAGTGCCCCCTCCCACAGTTATTGGGAGGTTATATCTGTAAAGGACTCAACACTGCCCATGGCACATAGTAGGAGATTAATTGATGCTTGTTCCCTTCTTCTCAGCCCACCTCTTAATACTTGCTAGCCTGGTAACCTTGGAGAAGTTAATTAGCCTCTTAGTGCCTTAAGACCTCTACTATACACTGTCTATTTAACCCTGTGTAAATCACTTAATCTCTCAATATTCCTGGCAACTCTCTAAGAGTATATTTCAGTCTAATATTTTGTCTTTGGCTTGCCTTCTGGGTAAAAAAAAATCAAGTTACAAAATTGCTTTTAAAAAAAAGTAGTTAAACTTAGCATTTATATACCTCTTAAAGTCCTGCAAAGCATTTTATAAATATCTCATTTGACCCTCACCACAACTCTGGGAAGTAGGTGATATTATTATCATCCCCTTTTTCATATGAGGAAAACTGAGACAGGTAGAGGTTAAATGACTTGTCCAGGCTAAGTTTCTTAGGTTATATTTGGACTCAAGCCCTGCTAAAGCCAGGCCTAACACTGTCTGCTGAGCCACCTGGGGGAATGGGGCCCTAGAGACTTGGGAAGACCAGGGGGTCTTTCTGCCTTCCTCTACCTGGCACAGTTCCAGCATCTGCTATCAGCCTACGTACTTTACGAGTTGGGGTATGACAGGTGAAGAAACCTCAGTAAACTCCATTGGCTTCCTCTTATCTTCTGATTCAAATATAAAGTCCTCTGGTTTATAAAGCCTTTTTTACAACCTGGCTCTCATTCCTGCCTGTCTAACAGGTAGGGCTATACCCGGCCTATGACACTGGTCTTGCTGTAATTTGAAAGCAACATTCTATCTTCTAACTTCTAATTTTCACTAGCTGCTCCTAGTGCCTGGAGAGATCTTTGTCTTTACATGCTGGCTTTACTTCTGGGAGTACCTTTCATTTATACACTGTCTCTGCCTCTGTCTCTCTTCCCTCCCTTTCTCTCTCTGTCTCTCTAGCTCTGCTTCTCTCTGTGTCCCTGTCTCTGTCTCTCTAACTCTCTCTCTGACTCTCTGTCTTTATCTCTGTTTCTCTTTCTCTATCTCTCTGATTCTCTCCTTCCCCCTTTCTTTCTCTCTCTCTCTCTGTCTCTCTCTGATTCTGTCTCTGTCTCTTTATCTTTCTATCCCTCCCCCTCTCTCTGACTTTTTCTGTCTCTGTCTCTGTATCCCTCTCTCTGTCTCTATCTGACTGTCTTTCTCTACCTCTTCTCTCCCTCCCTCATCCCCCTCCATATATGTGTGTGTGTGTGTGTGTGTGTGTGTGTGTGTGTGTGTGTGTGTGTGTGTATTATAGATAAATATTGACATTTGATTGTAGACAATGGGGTAGAGAATTTTGAAGTCAAAAATCAATTGTTTCTGAGTGGAATAGTGAAAAAATTGTTGGATGGGGAGTCAGGACCAGGGTTCACAAGAGATTGACCACTTGTTTGAAATTGGGCAAGTTACTTAATGTGAGATTGAGACTTCAGCATCTCAATGTCCTTATCTGTAAAATGAGGTGGGAGGGCTCAAAGGTTCCTTTCAGCTCTAAATTAACTTATGTTGATGTTCTCTCTGGTTGCAAAGTTTTTTGTGTAACAGGTATTATGCTCAAAGGACCTCATACCTTGTAAAGCAGGGGTTCCCAATCTTTCAGACAAGACAAGCCCCCAGCCATTTATTGAGCACTGATTATGTGTCAGGTACTGTCCATAAGAATGTCCATATGTCCATAAGAAACAAAATCATTTTATTTCTTTGATAGGATAACATAGTTTTTATTCTTCCAAATTTTTCCCTGTATGTTGCATGACTTCACATGCATAGTTGATAACATATTGCTTGCCTTCTCCATGGCCAAGGAAGGAAAGAATTTGGAGCTCAAGTTTTTTGAACATGACTATTACAAAGGAAAATGGGGCAGCTAGATGGTGCAGAGGTTGGATGCCAGCCTTGGAGTTGGGAGGACCTGAGTTCAAATGTGATCTCAGACACTTAATATTCACTAGCTGTGCAATTTTGGACAAGTCACCCAGCCCTAAAGGAAAGAAAGAAAAAATAGAATAGAATAGAATGCCTCTGTGCCTTCTTGACAAGCTTCTTGTACATCCTGGGGCTGTATCTGTCACAGGCGGGGAACCCCTGTTGTAAAGCTCTCATTTGTGTTTCCTCAGAAAGACCCAGAATGGTTTAAAGAAGCCTCCCACAGGCTCTTGGAGAGCCAGCTGGGGCCGACATGAGACCAATCTTCTGCTAGAGGCCATCTTCAAGACAGGAAAAGTCCATCAGATCATCTCAGGAACTAGTCAGAGAAAGAGCAAACTCTGGAGAGAGATCACAGAGACTCTGGCTCAGCGCCACGTGGGCTACACGGCGGAGCAATGCCGCACCAAGTGGAAACACCTCAAGAGCCAGTTCCGCTTTGAGCAGGCTCGCTACCTGACCACAGGAGCCCACTCAGCCCCCCTGCCACACTTTTATGAGAAAATGAGCACGCTCTGGAAGATGGCAGCTGGATGCTCCCCAAAGGCTGGGTCCTCAAAGCGTAAGTCGGAAGCCCTAAGGCAGGGGTGGCCTCTAGCACTTTTTCCAAGAGCTTTGGAATCCTTGATATAGTGTAAATTTCTTGATAGTATGATACTAAGCATTTATATAGGACTTACTCTGTGCCAGGCACCATGCTAAGTGCTTTGCAACTGCAATCTCATTTGATCCTTACCACAACCCTGGGAATTTTATTATTCCCATTTTACAAATGAGCTTAGGTAAACAGAGCTAAGTGATTTGCCCAGGTCATAGCTAGGAACCTTTTGAGGCCAAACATGAACTCAGGTCTGTTTGATGCCAAGCCCAGCACTCTATCCACTGCATCGCTGGGCTGCTCAGAGAGGAAGGAGGAAGGGTTGGAGGAAACAAGAGAGGAAGGAAGGGAGGGAGAGAGGGAGGAAAGGAGGGAGGAGAGAGAAAGGAAAGAAAAAGGAAGGAGGGAAGGAAGAGAAAATAGAGATAAATGGTAGATAGATAGATAGACAGACATACACACAACCAATAGACTGCCGGTTCTGGGCTTAGGAAGACTCATCTTCCTGAGTTCAAATCTGGCCTCAGATACATACTAGCTGTGTGACCCTGAGTAAGTCACTTCATCCTATTTGTCTCAGTTTCCATATCTATGAAATGAGCTGGAGAAGGAAGTGGCAAACCATTCTAGAATATTTGTCAAGAAAATTCCAAATGGGGTCTTGAAGAGTAGGACACAAACAACTGAATAATAACAATATTTACATAGCATTTACCAGAGACTGTGCTTTGTGTTTTATGATTATCATCTCATTTGATCCTTATAACCATAGGAGGTAAATACTGTTATTATCCCTCCATTTTACAGATGAGGAACCTGAGGCAAACAATAGTTAACTGACTTGCCCAGGGTCATATAGCTACTAAGTATCTAGGCTGGATTGGAATGCAGGTATTTCTGTCTCAAAGCCTGGTACTTTATCCATTGTGCCATCTACCTGCCTCTAAAAAAAAAAAAAAAAGAAAAAGGAAGGAAGGAAGGAAGGAAAGAAGAAGTATTTACTAATATCATATGTATTTCATTATTTGGTTCCCCAGTGCCTTGCACATGATCTAGCTCACAGAAAGGACTTAAAAACTGATTTGTTCTATCAAACAGTATTCATTAAATGCCTACTATGTGTCAGGCATTGTGCTAGCTTCTGGAGATACAAATTCAATTCCAACTCTCTTAAGAGTTTACATCAATTTTCCTATTCATTATGTCATAGTAAAATCCCTATGGAGGAGGAGAAGGGCTCTCATCTCTATTTTAGAAATCAAGTCATACCCACAAAGTCTCTTATGGTGGAAACTGTATAGCTCGAGGCCCGGGTCCTTTTTCAGGGCTATATCTGACAATTTAGCAAGCATTGAGGAGGTACTTACTCTGTGCAAAACAGATACTATTTATTCTCCCTTCTCATCTGTTGTTCCATATTAGCTGTTCTGGATGAAATAGACTATTTCTCTCTGTTTCCTAACAGGGCCAAAACGATCTGCCAGAGCAAAGATAGCCCAGGAAACCCAGAACGAGAATGAGGGTAAGAAACGGGATAGCAAGCTTTTTAAGAGAGGGACTATTACTTCTGTTTCTCTGTATTTCCAGGCCTCAGCACATAGTAGGTGCTTAATGACTGCTCATTTAATTTAATTAACTGAACAAGGCTTTGGAAAAAACACATACTTTTATTTCAAGTTTATCATTAATTTTAGGAAGGTTGGATAAGATGGCTTGAGAATTAACAGAAATCAGTTAACAAGTATTTATTAAGCACCTACATGTGCCAAGCACTAAAAGGTACTAGGGATTTAAAAAATAAAAAATAAAAGAGTCCTTCCTGTCTAGAAACTCACACTCTACTGGGAGAGACAATACATAAGCTCACTAGCCAATAGGAGACACATAAATAAATATTATAAAGTTAGTTGTTTTTTCTTTATTTTTGAAGAAGACCATGACATTAGGGAGGGGATATCATGACCTACAGGTACATTATAGGTATAGGCTTTCAGGGAGGGAGGACACCAGAGCCAAATGAGTCCTGCTGGAGACAAAGATCAGGACAGCTAGAGAGGACTCTGGGTGGAGTAGGAGATCTTGGCTTTTTCAACAGGTCTCAATTTGACTGAGGCAATGCTGCCTAATCAGTGATTAAGGCCAAGTAAGAAAAGGCAGAGAATGGCCTCTTATCAGTCCAAAGGAAAAAAAAAAATCCATCTGGGAAGGGAAGACCCTCAGAATTTCTGGCCAAAAGAGTTGCTATTTACATTTACTCTGAGCCAATCAGAACCCAAACAAAAGTGAGGCAGGGGTCCTTGCACAGCTTGAGTGCACTCACTTAAATCCAATTCACTTGCATGTCACAGCATCACCTCCCTGACGTCCTGGTCCTCTTTGTAACGAAAGACAAAAATCACCTTGGTGAGTAGGAATCTGAGCTGCCCCACTAGAGATCCAAATGTGGAACTGGCCAGTTGGGCAACACAGCTCCTTTTCTTTTCTTTTTTCTTTCCTTTCCCTTCCCTCTGTCTACACAAGGTATATACCCTTACAGTTACGTAAAGATATGGTACATGATCACTGAAACCCTGCCAGATATCTTGGAGTTTGTGGGCTAGATTGTTTTCTTTTTTTCTTAAGGATGATGCCTTAAACCCAAATCATTCTGATTCTCATTGATTATAAAGTTAATATAAATATATTAAACATGTATATATAATATTAATTATAAAGTTAATAAATACAAATGTACACAAAGTAATTAAAGTAGTTTGGAAGGGAAGACTCTCGCAGTTAGAGGCCTTTAATAAAGGCTTCATGCAGAAAGTGAGTAGTGGCTGCACTGCCTAGAGGTCTCTGAGGTAGATATAAGGTAAAAATACATTCCAAATATGGCAGAAAGCCAAAGGTTTGGAGATCGGAAGTAAAATGCCATGAATAAGGAACTTAGAGAAGACCAGTTAGTTTGGCTCATAGTATGGAGGTGGAGATGAGGATAATCTCAAAAGAGTCTAAAGCTTGAGGCTAGGTTGCATAGGACTTTAAAAGCTAAATAAAGGGGTATATGTTTTACTCTAAAGGAATAAGAAGCCCTTTGATCATAACTCATTTAAAATTTCAGTGTCTGTCTATACGCATTTAACCAAATGTAAAATCTCGGGCAATGAATTCTGTGTAATGTGCTGCAAGTTTTGTCCAAGTTCTATTTGCACAGGTTCTAGTAATTTAACACCTTAACTCCTTGGCTCAACTGGGCAAAGCCTAAATGATGCAATCACCTCCCTTTCTAACTTTCAGAAATGCCAGTTCCACCCCCTGTGAAGCATCTTTATGATTCTGGCCCAGAAGAGCCAGGTAACGATCCCAAGGAAAATCTCTGTCTGAAGGAATCAACACTTTTAGCCACCTACTCATTCACCCAAGATGCAGAAATTCAGGGAGGTCTGACCAATAAACTTCTGCTTGGGGTTGGAGCATTATTCTAAGGGGAAGGACGATCACAGACCCGTGGGAAGGTTATTTGGTAGAATTAGTGGTTGAGAATTTTCTGACCAGAGCAATGTCTGCAAAGGTGAGGTAGAAAGTTGAGTCATTAACTGTCCAGATGGTGCTCTCTCTTCTTTGGTTATCTCCTCACCTCTCCTTCTCCCCAATAGAATGTAAATTCCTGGAGAGTTATGATTGCTTCATTTTTGTCTTTGTATTCCTAGTGCCTAATACAGTTCCTGGGACATAGTAAGCATTTAACACATTTGTTGAATTGAGTTCAGAAAGAGAAAGAAGGCAAAAATTCTTATTTTTTGCTCCTTAGTAGGCTTTTTTGGCCTGAGTCATTCAGTTGGTTACCTTAATTGTCCACATCAATTTGCCTTAAGTATAGCTAGAGTTTTTCATTAAAAAAAAAATTGTTTTTAAAAATCTCATTCCTCATTCCCTGAAAGAAATTAAAGAGAAAAGCTTTAAGTCCAAATGGGAAAACTGCATTTCTCAATTTCTCTTTATAAAAAAGGTAGACTTTTTTTTTTTCTGCATGAAGAGATTTTTGGTTGCCATCAACTCATCAGAAATAATTGACAGATGATTGAAATAATAAATTCTTTCCTCCAAACCCAAGAAGTATTGCCTGGAACTTGGTTGCCGCCTCCACAGGCAGTGACTTCCACCAGGGAGCATCAGTCCAAAGACGGTGAAACAAGTAATGGTGAGTCCAGAATCCAAGAGGGACTTGAAATCATGCTGGCACATGGTACAACATAGCTGAGTAAGATCAGTGAGCCAGCCCAGCCCATATCATGCTGGGTCTTCTCACTTGTGAGTGAGATTTTCTTACTTTCTGGGGGCTTGGTAGTCACCCAAAGGCCATATTCTGGTTTAATAATAATAAATAATAATCTAATCTAGATAGAGCTTTAAGACTTGCAAAGTCATGTATGTATGTTATATACATGCATGTGGTTTTGCAAATATATAATCCACATATATGTATGTATAAGACATTCTCATTTGATCCTCATAATAACCTTGATTGGTAGGTACTATTATTATCCCCATTTTGTAATTGAGAAAACTGAGAAACAAGTTAAGTTGACTTGCTCAGGGTCATAGAGCTAATAAATGTCTGAGGCAGGATTTGCCCAGATCCAGCAGCCTTCCTGCCTTCACAATTCTGTCTTCTTTGGGACAATGGGAGGTGGCCATAAAACAGCGGTGTCAAATTCAATGGATATTGAATAACAATAACATGGATATAACTAAACAATACATGAGGATCCCTAGGAGTTGCATATTAACTTAGAAAACCACACATTTATATATTTCCCCTTTTATTTTATTACTATGGCAACACATTAAGACCAGATAGGAACTATACCTGGTTAGCATTGTACTTGAGAGTGTTGTCCCATGTGTCCTGACCCAGAATATTCTAGACTACTTTAGGCTTCGCCTTCAGCAACTTGGGGAAAGAGTCTCTGTTAGAAAATAAGGTTCCCCACTCCCCATCCAAAACCACATTTAAGCCTTAGTTATCTCTGGGCAGAATCGCTGAGTCTCAGAGACGGAAGGGATCTTAGCAGCAGTAACCCAGCCTTTACTTGAAGCCCTCCAGGTGGGGGGAACAGATGATTTTCCAAAGGCTCATTGTCTCAGAAAACACCACTTGTCTTCACAAGGCAGAACTAGAAGCAAAGTGTGGAAGGTTTCAGAAAGATGGATTAACCTTCTGAACAGAGCTGACACAAAGTCATTGGGTTCCCTCAGGAGGGAGCAGTTTTCCCCTTGTTGGAAATATTCAAGAGAAGACTGGAAGACATTCATCAAGAAGGGCTCCCTGCTTAGGTCTAAGTTGGATGTAAGAAGCTTCTAAGATCCCTTCCAACTCAGAAATTCTGTGATTATTTCTGAATTTCCCACCCAATTTTTTGGCATGTGCCTGAAGTTGACTGATTTCCTTCCCAAAGGCACTAACTTTGATCCAGAAATCCAACCTCTTCTAAGATCACACACAGTCAGTCAGGGCCAGGCCTCATACCTGACTCCCGAGCCGGCGCATTCTCACTGTGTGGTGCTATAAGTTTGCTAACTACTCCATTTCCCAGAATTCTAGAGGAGATTCTACCTTCCAGGAATGACTATTTTTCTCTCCCAGGAGTCAAATGACCAAGTGGACCATGTTGGGCATCTGAAAATAGACATAAAAGAGCTTTGTGACTACATCTACACTAAGGATGAGTGTTGACTTGTCAAGGGGGGGTAGTTGAAAGTCTCATTTAAGAACATGTTGTCTTATTTTTTGCTGTCTAACTCATGAGTATGATATTTTTCAAACTAAGTGATCGAAGGCGTGGTTGGATGTGCAGTAAATCAAACAGCTTTAGGAAGACCGACACTAGAGGAAACAGGTAGGCAGAAGGATGGGGAAATAATGGAATGGGTGGATTTTGTAATTAATGACCATGTTTTTCCATGGAATTAATGTATTATGTCAAGTTCCTTAGTATATTGAAATATGTGGCATTTTTAAAAAATAGTCTGTGATGTATCCTTTGAAGAGATGATAAGTTGAAAAGTTGTAAATGTGGGAGAGGTTTGAGGAAGTTGGTGGGTCTGTAGAGATGATTCTAACACTCTAGGAAAGGATTCTGGGAAGGTAGCAGAGTAGGCCAACATCCTCTCCAAGTTGAACATTCTATAAGCTTTTTTTTCAGATTAATACTTGTCTCTGATTTTTTCCTCCTTTTAATTGTTCTTTCCATTCCTTTAGTTATTCTTCTTCTTTGAACTGTTATGCCATCATTTTAAAATCAATTCAGGTTCCTACAAAATAAATCTTTTTTCTTTTTCTTTTAATTCAAGGATCATTCCAATCATATCTGTGCCCCTCTGACCAAATCCCACTTTCCAGATGAAGGGACATTGTCTCTTCCCTCACAAACCGTCAGACCTTCCCCTTCCCCTCCCCCCGCCTTCCTTTGTCATAGCACATCTGCTCCTGGGTAAACACTGACTGTCAGCACCTCACATGGTCTGATTGACGTGGCTGCCGGTCACACTTAGGCACAGTAAGAGCAAACACAGCCTCTGCCGCACAGATAATTACCAGTTTTTGAGCATCACAAGCAGCTGCTGTCAACAGATTTCATTCTCTGTGCACCAGTCTTGCAAAGTAATGGGAAACAAAACCCAGCCTTGTGACATTTTGTGATGAAAAATGTTGAACTCTTTGATCAGAATACGGTCCTGAGTCAAGGCAGCTGATCTATTTATCTACAAGTTCTGCGGGCTCCCTGTGTGACTCTGGGCAAGTTATTTTACCCCCTTGGCCTCAGTTTATTCATCTGCAAAATGAGCCGATTCCACTCAATGACCCCTTATTTCTTTGTGTTTCTAAGTGTCTGTTGGCCTATTGCTAGGTGCCTGTGCTGTTTCCCATTCTTTGCTTTGTTATGTGAGGGAGATCCAGTTACTTAACCTCTCTGGGCTTCAGGGCTTTTCCCACTATACAGCTGGAAAAACACCAGCTTGCTGCATTTTCTTGCTGGTGGTAGAGAGGAGTCCCTCCAGAGAACCCCAGCGCTGTCCATTTCCCACCTACAGCTCTCCAAACCTTAGATTCCTCATTTGTAAAATGAACCAGGCCCTTCCAGTTACAAATCTTCTATGCCTGGGATTACTGGATTCTTTCTGCAACCATTGAAATACCAAGGAGAAATAATTCCACTACCTCCTTCCTTCCACCTTTCCCAGTGCTTCAGTGGCACCAGACTCCATATCCTGTATGGGGGAAGCAGAGAATAGTGGGGTCCGAATTCAAAGGAAGCTAGGGCCACATTTTGAGAGGGGAATTCAAATCTGGAGCAGGCCCCTTCCGGGCTCTCCCTCCCTGCTTGGGGTCATCCCAGAAGTCATCAGTCCCCAGAGCCGTGTCTGGCAGTGTCTGATGGTGGAGGAACAGCTGAGAGGGATGAGATCATAGGGGAAGGTGCCTAATTAATCTTTTCCCACTGGCTGCCGGGGTGGCTTCTCCCTCCTGCTCCTGGTCCTCCTTTACTTAGAGGACAATAGCATGGGTAGGAGGCAGAGGCCCCAGCCTCCGGGCTACCCAGCTGTGAATCCCTTACCTGCTCACTCTGGGTTCAGCTGCTTACTCACCTCATTACATCTGACACTTCTGATTCCTGAACATCTTAGCAGCCTCCTCCTCCCCATCTGTTCCCTGGCTCCCCACCACACACACCTGAACACCAACAAGACATCTTGTCTATGCTGGGCTGTCTGTGGTCTTGAGAAAGCGTGTCTGGTTCCTAGCAAAATTCTCACCCGATATTCCTCATAACAGAGCCCGCCACGGAGAGGAGAGATGTGGGGAAGAAATGGGTAAAACTCAGTGGGAAATAGCTGTGGGAAGCAGAGTCCCTCCGTGTGCTTAATGACCACGTCCCTCCCATAGAGCCCAGCCAGGAGCTGGAGAAGTCCCATCAGCCACTGACCTGGCAGTTTGTTCTCTCAGAATCGGCCGTGTGGGAGGGATGCCGCCCCGAGGGCCACTAGATGGTGCCACAGGGCCCAGAGCACAGGCCTGGGCCACAGAGATTCCCCTGGAGATCAAACCTGGCTCAGAGAACTACTGCTGTGTGACCCTGGTTTAGTCACTTTCTCTTCTCTAAAATGAGCTGGGGAAGGAAACGGCAACCGTGCTGAAGGATCTTTGTAGGAAAACACCAGACACGGTCACAGAGGGTCAGACTTCACTGAAATGACTGAAATGACCCTGCCTCTGGAAAAAGTTCCCACTGCTGCCAGCCCAAGTGGTCATCTGCCTCTGAAGACTCCCATCACTCCCTGTGCTTCCCTCCATTCTTCTCACACCTTATTCCCACCTCTGTCCTTTGAGGTTTAGTGACACTCTTCTTGCTGTTTCTTTAACAGCACCTTTCGTCTCCCAATTCTGGGCATTTTTCCTGGCCACCCCCCATTCCTGGAATGCTCTCCCTCTTTGTCTCTGTCCCCTGACAATATTCAAGTCTTAGCTAAAATTCCATCTGAGAGAAAAAAAACTTTTCCTCGTCTCCTTTATTGTTAATTCTTCCCTCTGTTGATTATCCCCAGTTTATCTTGTTTGTAGTCTCATGTTGTCACCATTATTGACAACATGAATTCTTTGATGACAGGGACCATTTGGCCTTTCTTTGAATCTCCAGTGCTTTACACTCCCAGCAATATTTCTTGGATTAACTTGGCCCAAGAGAGTCCATTCCACTTTTGGACAACCCTGACACTAGTTCTTGCTTCCTTTAAGCCTGAATCTGCCTCTTTAGTTCTGTACTCTGAGCCAGCAGAACTGATCTAATCCTCTTCCATATAACAGCTTTTCTAATACGTAAAGATAGTTCTCATACTCCTCCGCTCATCCAAACCACTCAAACCCTACTCTTCCCTTCTCCCAGCTCAACATCTTAGTTACATCAACCAATTCTCACATGCATTCCTGGTCAGTGCAGAACTGTAGCTGTAGTCCTGGGATCAGAAAGATTGCTCTGCAACAGCTTTTTTGAGAACCTTTTTTTAATTCTTGTTTGCCAAGATCTGAATTATGTGATCTCATTTCGGGTTTGTTCCATGTAATGTAATAGGGGCTGCTCAACTGTATCCTTCAGCCTTTAAAAGAACTATAATAGTTATCAGTGAGAATTATCTCCCTCACTGAGGCATATGCCTGCCAATGCTCACCTTACTAAACGATCTTCATGAGTTGTTAAGACAGTAAGTTACCTTTAGGATGGCCAATCTTCTGGAGATGATGCTTCTGACTTAACTAGGCTAGCTTTCAGACAGAAGTCTGTCATTTGGTCAATACACATTTATTTAAGCGCCTATAATGCACCTGGTGCTATGCTAAGTGCTGGGTTTACAGAAATTGTAACTGGGACTATATTCTAAGCCTTCTAGCTTAATAAAGCCTCTCAGAGTTAAATTCACCTGGTGCCATTTTTGAGAGCCCAGCATAACCACGATAGCCTAAAAAATCTAAGACTTTATACTGTCCTGGTTAAAAACCTTAGGAGGTAGTATAGTGTGAATGGAGTCCAAAGGACCCGGGTTCTGGTCTCAACTCTCAGACCTGTGATTAAAAACAAACAAACAAAAAAACAGGTTAACTTCTCTGGGCCACAGTTTTCCTTATCTGTAAAATCAATGGGATGTGGCTTGTTGCCAGTTGACAAGTACGCATTCTCATAAAGTTAAAGATCTCTAATTATTGATAAATAATTGTAGCTACTAACAGTCAGCCATTTTTAATGCTTGAAAGAATTCTGTTTTATATAAAAGCATAGCACATCCTTGTATTAAAAAGCCATACAAAACTTTTTTTTATATGTTTCTTAGTATTTATTTGAAATATCCAATATGCATGTGAGTTTCTTGGCATTAAAGTAATAAGAAATTGTTGTTGTTTTTTTTTTTTTTAATGTTTGTTTGCTTTTTAAATCTCCATCCACTCTCAATTTCTGATCGTAAGCCTAGATTCTCTACTCACACTTTGGCCTTGGCTGTGTCTCATTTCCTCATTTCCTCAAATAATTGAGAAATGGTGCCTGTTCTCAGACTTCCATTAAGAATTGCATGATATGGGTAAAAGGCTTTCAAACTATTTTTCTATTTGCAAGGGCTGTTTGTAGAGCTAGAAAGGACCAGTTCTAGAGTCCGAGGGTAAGAACAGATGGATCAGATGAAACTGTGGGCAGGTAACGTTTACATCCTTCAGTCAGCAACTTATTTCTTTTTTATTTAAAAAGTATGCAGTAATAGAGATTCCACAGTTTTCAATTAACCAACATTTATTCGAAGCCTACTACATGCTGAAGATTAAAAAGAAAAGGCAGAAATCAGTTCCTGCTTCCAAAGAGCTCAGAGTCTAATGATTATAACTATTAATAATTTATGGCACTGCAAAGTTTGCAAAGCACTTTACATATATTTTCTTATTTGCAAAGCACTTATATATATTACCTCAAAATAACCTGAGATCAAAGCTGTCATCACCATCAACACCATCATTATTATTTCCATTTTATAGATGAGAAAATTGAGACAAAGAAATTAATTGACTTGTTTAGAATCACACAAGTAATATCTGAGGCAGGATTGCAAGTCTCTCTAACTACTGCTGTTAAGCTTCTCCAGAGAGCCATTCTTGGGCATGGTTTTCCATTTGTCAAATAGGTAAATTATTTATAATAATAATACTAGAGATACACTGAGGCTAGCTCTGGAAGAGCTCCTTGTTAAATTTTCAATGTGTGCATACACCACAGAATCATCAAATGTCAGGGCTTTATTTATTGATTAGTTGTTTATCCTGACAAGAAATTAATGTGGAAAATATTAATAATTCAGATTAAATGTAAGCTTCCCACCCCATCTAGAGCTGGTTGTTAAACATTTGTCAAAGCATTCTTCATAGTAACATAACATCCTACACAGTAACTTTAAGGTTAACAATGTGCTCTCCTTTTAGCCATCCTTTGAGGGAGGTCATTCTGGGTGGATTATTATCCCACTTTGATAGCAGAAGAAACCCAAGCTCAGAGAATGAGTTGCTGGGGAGAAATGTGACAAAAATTAGAATTGGACTCCAGGTATCCCGAGTCTTTTCCCTAGATTATTTAGTGATCAGCTGATTGCCTAGCTGAATCTACAAGTCCTGGGCAGCATTCCTGAAGAACTCTGTGCTTATTGGATTAAATGACTTCCACGAGGCAGGAGCCACTAGTGCCAGTGAGATCATTCAACCTCAGACGGGCCAAGTTGGACTCAGGGGCCTTTACAACTGTAAACATCCCAGGGAAAATATTGTTGTTCCATGAACTTTTCCTCCTTCAACTTGACCCTGGCTCTACTCCTTAATCTCTGAGGGACCTGGGGAAAGTAAGGGCCCCTCTGGGGATCACAGTGTCTTCATCCTAACAGGAGTTGGACTAATTATACTCCTTGGTCCCCTCCAACTCTAGTTATAATCACTTATGTAGCACTTCTAAGTGAGCAAAGTATTTTACAAAAATAATTTTACGTATTTCTCACAACTCTGAGGGTAAGTGTTGCTATCCCCATTTTACAGATGAGTATTCTAAGTCTGAGAGAAGCCTTTCTAAGTCCCTCCTCCTATCTATTATACCACCTAACAGTCTCTATACCTCAGATTTATCTCTTTAAGGTTTACTAAATGATTTATAATCTGATTTGATCTCACAGCAATCCTTTCAAGTAGGTGACATTATTACACTTTTTATACAGATCAGAAACTGAGGTTGGGGGGAGGTTAAGTCATTTGTCTAGGGCTACGTAGCTAATGACTCTTTGAGTCAGGGTTTGAACTGAGATCTTTTTGACCCAAGAGTCCAATGCTCTACTAGATGCTCCAAATCCTATGATCTATGTTTAAATTGTTATCCTAATCCTTAAATGGATACAGTATCTTTCCTAGTAAGTACTCATCGATTTTTCCATGGTTATCTTTATTTCACTCTTTTGAAATAGGAGAGGAGGAGGAGGAGGGATTATCTCCTTTAAATGACAGAATTTAAGATTCAGAAAGAAGTGATTTAATCGTCCAGGGACACACACTATTCTGACAAAAAGAAAAGATTCGTTCTCTAGCTCCTTACACACACACACACACACACACACACACACACACACACACTTTGTTTCAAGGGTAACAAAGCACCCAGTGTTCAGTGGATGGGTGGGATCATCCAGGCTTCCAGATCTAATAACTGAGAACTTCAATGAAGAACAAGAGTTAAGAATGGCATCAGGGAAATAGCTGATGGAACAAAGCAGGCAGATTGGGCATGGGGTGGGATGAGAGAATAACAAGAGGATAGGCTAAGTGCTCTAGGGGTGTCCTCCCAGAGTCAGGGGGAAGCAAGGGAGGCCCCCAGCATGCTGGGGCTTACTCAGAGGGAGAATGGAAAAAGAATCAGCCAGGAAGAACCGGGTATAGCTAGTTGTGATCTCCATCTTCTTGGAGGCAATCACAGCTTCACTGAGTGGCTGAGTTCAACTGGCGTCCCAGTGCATGAGGCAGAAGAGTTTGATCCCCTGCGTCCTAGGAGGCTCAGGATGTCAGGTTTTGTGGGGACAGGAGGGGTAGGTCGGTGTAGCAGGACTTCTCTCACTTCACACTGACTTTCCCGGTATCTGTGTTTTGTCTTAGCCTTTCAGCAAGAAAAGCCGAAAGAGCCCTGTGACCCCAGATATCAGCAGATTGGGGAGGCCATGCTGGAGGAACGTAAGTCAGCAGCGGCAGTGGAGGTGTTTGTTCCTTTCTTGTTGGAGACTCCCCTGTCCAGATCCCTGACGACGGGCGTATTCCTTCTTCTCCTGCAGTGAGAAACCTGTCCCGGACCCAGCAGGAGATGTCTGTGGTCAACATGTACATTGCCAAAGTCCTCCAGTACCAGCAGGAGCAGCTGATCCCAGGCATCCATCTCCTCAATCACAACATGTATCAGCTCTGCCTGCTGCTGGCTAACCAAGCAGAAACCACCCTCCACCCTGGGCCCTTTCTCCCCCAGATGATCAATCCCAGCATCCTCCTCTCAGGACCTCCATTTCCACAGCCTTATAACTCAACCTTTGAGCCTCCAGCCGGTCCGCCCCCCAAGTAGACTTCCATTTTCTCTGCGATACAGCTCACATTACCTTGGTTTCTTAGAATGTATTTTATCTAAGCAGATTTCATCTGTTTCCTGTGTTTGGAAGACTTGAGATAAAGCTTTAGATCTTATCCCTCAGACTCTGCCTCTTTCATATAATACACTGACATCCCATTTGGCAATATGATAGCACAGTGGAAAGAACTTTCCTGGAATCAGGTACTTACTGGTTGTATGGCCTTGGGCAAGGCACTTAGCCGCAATCTGCCTCAGTTTCCTGAACTGTAAAATGGGAATAGTAATAATAATAGTACCTTTCTCTCAAGGTTGTTGTGAGGCTCATGCAGGCCTTGAGTTGTTGTTCAGTTTTCGGTTGTGTCCAACTCTTCCTGACCCTGACCCCAGAATATTTGGCCATTTCCTTCTCTAGTTCATTTTACAGTTGAGAAAACTGAGGCAAACTGGGTTAAGTGGCTTGCCCAGAGTCACCTAGCTAGTCAGCATCAGATTTGAACTCCGGATGATGAATCTTCCTGATCCAGGTCCAATACTCTCTCCAATGGAAGCCCTGTATAAATGCTAACTATTATTTTAACTAAGCACTTTCCATATGATATTCCATTTTAGCCTCAAAATGTAAGTATTGTTATACCTTTTAATATATCGACCTGTGCCAGACCCCACAGTAAATGCTGCAGATACAAAAACAGGTGAAACGTGGGCTTGAGGAGCTTCTCGGGGAGCTCCCAGACCTAGGTGGAGAGAACAGTCTCTATTTTCTTTATTAACTTTATTAAGTTTGAGGCAAAGTCCTTTGCTCAAAGAGTGGACAAAGGGAAATTCGTATGAGTCTTGAAGAAACAAGAATGGGGAGAGGTATGGAAAACATTGGGAAGGAGTAAAAGAACTGCAATGAGGACCCAGAGGAGATGGGAAATTGATAGGAGATCTAGTCAGGGTACTTGTATGGCTTCCTCAATTTCTATTCAGTAAGCAACACTGAAAGAGGTAGATGGTGGGAGTGCCCAGGGCTAGAGCCCCCAGTGTTGCCACAGTGCCGGAGTTGGATGGGCATTGTGTGATGAGAAGAGGGAGACTTGCTATTGCAGCAGTCTTGATTAAGGTTACATAGTCCTATATTGGGGCACAGGATGGGCAGATAATTAGGAAAGAGTGGCTCTGAGAGACAGCGGAAAAGTATTCAGCAAATGGATCCGTTACTTGTGACATTTGAATACAAAGTGGGACAGTGATGTGTGGACAAAGAATCAAGTCAGAACTAGGAGAGTATCAGCCTGGGAGACCAAAAGATAAAAGTACCATTTGTGGTGATGGGGATGTTCATGTAACTCCTTCTCGCAGGACCTCAACGATGGAAGGGACCTTAGAGATCAGCTGTTCTAACTCTCATTTTACATACCAGAAATCAGGTGCCGAGAAGTTAAAAATCTTGTCCAGGGTCATATGGCATTCTGCAACAGAACTGGCACTCAGGCACTGATTTTTTGGCTCCATGTGCTACACTCCATCCCAGGTACTGCTACCTGGTCATTACAAACCAGGGACATTACAAACTGCCTGTAACTTAATTTCCTACACACAAGAACCTAGGATTCACACAGTGTGCCCAACACTGAATGGTGATGACCAAAATTTATAGTATTCTCTAGTTGAGTAACATTCTCATCAGTGGGTTGTTTTTTTTTTTTTTTTTTTTTTTTTTTGGTTGTTTTTGTTTGTTTGTTTGTTTGCTGAGGCAATTGAGATTAAGTAACTGCCCAGGGTCACACAGCTGGGAAGTGTTAAGTATCTGAGCTCAAATTTGAACTCAGGGTCCTCATTACTTCAAGGCTGGTGTTCTATCCACTGCACTACCTAGCTGCCCCTAGAGGGTACATCACTTAAATAAAAAGTACTTTCTGCCCAAAGCACAGAAATAGGAAAAGACAAAAGAAGCCCTCATAGTCTCTCACAAACCATTTGGAGATATTTATGTGTTTACCCATGTATGGATGTGTATATATCAAATACATTAGCTATTAGTGATTATCAGTAACTTTGAGAATGATATGCTGATTCAAAGATAGTGCGCATGAGATTCATGATCCAAAAAGATCTCAATACAGATAACCCTTCCATATTGCTATGGCTAGGGGCACAGTGCCCTCACATTCTGGAAAATCACAAAATTTTTGGCCCTCTCTTCATACCAGAAAAGTCTGATTTTTTTTCTTTTTTCTTTTGTGGGGTGTTTATAGTAACATTCTAAAATTTGGGTTAAGTATTTCATCATAGACTGTCATTTGCTGACTTCTGAGACTTCCACAAAACTCCCCCCAAATTCCCATTTAATTTGTTATGCTTACAAATTATATTTCATATAATGAAATGGGAAAAATAGAAAGTTGTGATGTGGAAGGGATAACTCCATATCTACCTATATGGATATGTATATATGTATGTATCAAACACATTAGCTGTTAGTAATTATCAGTGACTGAGAAAGGTACACTCCAGAGAAAATCTATAGATGATACAAAACATAGAGGATACTTAATATGCTGAATGAGTGATTCACGATCAAAAAGATCTCAAATAATGCACTGAATCCATTAGGAACTTGACAGCTATCACTATAAAGTGCTACATTTGGGTTTAAATAAGTGACTGTTGGTGGAATAAAAGACTTGGATAACAATCATGGAAGCCTTGCAATGGTAAGAACCACAATGGAGTAGTAAAAGAACTTCTTTGGGTGGGAAGAAGACCCTGCAGTCGGTTGAAGCCCCATAGAGACCTGGGAATTGGCAACTGGGGAAATATTCCAGCATCATAGGCCAAATCTGAGTTGGGTTTCAACTAAATTAATTAGGGTGATGCTGTAAGCAGAGCACTCCAGGGTAAGCAAGCAGAGGTTCTACATCATTTCTTGGGGAGAAATTTATGATGACACACTTTTTAAATTTAGCTTGCATTATTAATATTTCTCTTTCTACCCTCCTTAAGTCTAGACAACCAACAAAGCAATAAATTAAGCCCTGATGTGTGGCATGTGCCAATTTCTGAGATGTAAATGCTCACTGAAAATATAATGAATATCTTAAGTTGGTTCAAGTTGGTTTCAGTGCACCCCTGAATGCCAAGAGAGTTATGGATATCTCTTGTTGCCTGGCTGGGCAGATGTCACATAGAACTCTATTGACCTGTCTCAGATAGTATTTACTGCTAGAATAATTAGGGAAAGTGAGAAATGTCTTTTGTTCCACAAAAGAGTCTTTTGCTCACTTGGTTTTTCCATATAAATTGTCAACAAATTCTGTTTCCTATACTACCCAAGTACAGGATGAGGAAGTCATATATAGATGGGAAAATAGAGATAGATAGATAGATGAAATAGAGGGGGGTGGTAACAAGGATACTTTTATTAAATATTTATTTTCCAGAAAGAAAAAAAAAGTTGGTCTCAGACCTCAAAGAACTTAAACTCTACTGGGGGAAGACAACACAAAATAGAGCTGGAAAGCAAGGCGGGAGGGAAGTGTGAGTGATACTTCGTGGGTAAATGAAGGTTGGTGGACCTTTGTCTCTTTCTAAAATGGAAGCTCTAGGAGGAATTTGCCAGTAGAGAAAGGGCCCATCACGACTGAGGGATATTCCTCTGTCAAAAGGCCACAGAAGAGAATGAACATTCTAGGGTAAGGAGGCCTCAGATGTTGAGGAAGCTTCCAAGGAGAGACTAACTGAGGCGCGACATCGAGTCACAAAAATCAGAAGCCCCACCAGCAGGGGAATGAAGATTGTTCAGCCTGAGTCCTTCCAAAGACAGAGGCCACCAGAGAAATTCATTAATAATTGAAGAAGGGATGTGGGATGTCAAATGGAAGCTCCAAGGTGAGAATGGCCCAAGCACAGATGGACATTCCATGGTGAGATGGCAACTGAAAAGTCAGAACACGGGCAAATAGACCAAAAGGGGAAAAATAGACAAAAGGAGATTCAGGCAGATAGAGCATTTATTATTTTTTCTTATTATTGACTATGTATCTACTACATTATATATATATATATTACACATAATACTACATTATTATTTACTATGCGTCTCAGAGTTTGACTCAAGAATGAATGTTAATAGCAATTGTTTCAAATTTAGCCAGAAACTGAAGGTCTTTCCCACCCAGATTGATTTTCTTTTTTTGATAGGTAAAAGAAACCATTCTTTGTCTCAGTTCTCATGTAATCTTAATCACTGGTTGATTAGATGTTGCTTCAGTCAAACAGACCTGGGAAAGAACTTTTCTTAAAAAAGCCAACGTCTCCCATTGCATCTAGGACCATCTCCAATCATCCCAATCCCTATCTAGCCACTGAACCCAGGTAGTTTTGGAGGGAAAAGTGAGCCAGGTGACCTTGCCCAGCCCTCCCTCACTCAAATCTAATTCACTCGCTTGTCATGGCACCTGATAACATGGTCCTCTTCAAGAATGAAAAACAAAACAGCAATGTTCCCGACACTATTAAGCATGGGGGATTTAAAAATAAGACAGTTCTTTCTCTCAAGGTGATTATATTTTAATAGGGGAAGACAAACTATAATGAACAGTTGAAAAGACTGAAGAATGATAGCTTGGGGAGCAAAGTATGGAGATGGAACAGAGGAATGAGCTGTAAGAAAACAAGCAGCATGGCTGGGGAACTTCAAGATATGGCCAGGTAGGGGCAACAAGAATACCTTTATTAAGTACTTACCAAGTACCAGGCACTCCACTAAACATTTGTACAAATAATGAGAGAGAGAGAGTGTCTCTGACTTCGAGTAACTTACATATCATCAGAAAGAGCCAATAATGTGACCTGGAAGCAGGGAGTTGCAAAAGTTGCAAATTGTGATCGTTGCTGTTCTGGAAGAGGACCAAGGACATCACCCCATGATGTCTGGACTAACAAGTGAATTGGATTTAAGAAAGAGTTGTCAACCTAAGGTTAAAAAAAGGAAAGGATTAATAATGAAGTAGATAATAACTATCTACTCTTAGCTCTAGTGCAACCACATGGAACCATGTTTCAGGAAGGATGTTAATATGCTAGAGAATGACTGGAGAAAGGAACAAGCTTAGTGAATAAACAGATTGGAATAAAAGGATCCTGTGTAGGACCTGGTAGTATTTAATCTGGAGAAGAGAAAGTTTAGGAAGGACATGATAGCCATCTTTGAAAGGTTGTGATGGGGAAGGGTGAAATTTATTTATCTTGGCCCAGGGTGGGGGGTGGGGATGGGGGTGGGAAGAGAACTAAAAGCAATGAATGGAAGTTTCAATTTAATGTAAAGGAAACATACTGAAATTGGATTTATCCAAAAAGAGAAGGCAATGGTCTCCATTCACTGAAAATATTCAAGGAGGGATACTGTTCACATATGGATTATACTGGATTGCTTGTGAGATTACTTCCAATCCCAATATTCTGTGATTTCCTAGAGCTGCTCCAAATAATCATTATCATTAATAATATTATCCTATATCATTACATGACATAATATATACAATTAATAATAGTAATTATTAGTTAATAATTATATAATAATATAATATGTATATTATTAATATAATATAATAATATATTGTATTTGTAATATAATACAATAATATAATACTTATATAATAATAAATAGTAATAATAATACTATAATAGTTAATAATAGTAATTGCATCCCACATTTATAGTATATAAGTCACTTCATTCCAAACACTCTTTTGATATCAATTGAGAAAGTACAATTATTCCCATTATGCAAATGAAAATAATGAAGCTCAAATAAATTGTTACTTTTCAAACATGATGAAGTCAGGCAAGAACACTGGATTTGCACTGTTAGATCTGGGTATAAATCCTATCTCCACAATTTACTCCCTATTTGACCTGAGGAAGACCACTTAACATCTCTGGGTTTCAGTTTCCTTATCAAGAATTTGAAGGGCATCTATGATTCCTTCCATTGCTAGATACTCTGACCCACAGAGCTATAAAATGAGAGAGTTTAAATAAATGAGATCCCCATTTTCTTGCTGTTGAGTTGTTTAATTCCCCCATTTAGGGTTTTCTTGGCAGAAATACTGGAGTGGTTTGCCATTTCTTTCTCCAGCTCATTTGACAAATGGCAAAAGTGAGGCTAAGAGGGTTAAGTGACTAGCCCAGAGTCATGCAGTTAAGTGTTTAAGGCCAGATTTGAACTCATAAAGATGAGTCTCCATGACTTCAGGCCTGGAATTCTCTCCACTGGGCCACCTAGTTACCTAGATAAATACTTATGAAAGAAAGAAAAAAGAGAGAGAGAAGGAGGGAAGGAGGAAAGAAGGAAGGAAGGTCCTCTAAGCCCCACTTATTCAACTTGGGACTATTATTTGTTTGATGTCCTTGCTTAATATTTATTTAGCTGCCTAAGACATGTTAGAAAAGGGCTTTTCCAGTTCTAAATTCTATAATTTTCTCTAAGTGGCAAAACCAGGACAAAAACATGCTAAGGTTAATTCCAATGTTTCTTTTTTTTTCTCAATAGTATTTTATTTTTCCAAATATATGTGTAAAGATAGTTTTCAACATTAATTTATTTTAATGAAAAGCAACATTTTCCTTTATTTCTTTTATAATAACTTTTTATTTTTCAAAATATATGCAGAGATAAATAGTTTTCAACAGTCACCCTTGCAAAATTTTGTGTTCCATATTTTTCTCCCTCCCTTTCTACCATGCATCTCCCTTAGACAGCAAGTAATCCAATATAGGTTTAACATATGCAGTTTTTCTAAACATAATTCCATATTTATCATGTTGCACAAGAAAAGTCAGATAAAAAAGGAAAAAAAGAAAAAAAACAAGCAAACAACAACAAAAAAAGGTGAAAATATTATGTTATCTTCATTCAGTCTTCTCTCTGGATGGCTCTCTCCATCACAAGTCTTTTGGAATCGGCCTGAATAATCTCATTGCTTAGAAGAGTCAAGTTTAACACAGTTGATGATAATATTATCTTTTTGTTTCCGGGTATAATGATCTCCTGGTTCTGCTTATTTCATTCAGCATCAGTTCATATAAGTCTCTCCAGGCCTCTCTGAAATTATCCTGCTGATCATTTCTTATAGAACAATAATATTCCATAGCATTCATATACCACAATTTATTCACCATTCTCCAACTGATGGGCATCCATTCGATTTCCAGTTTCTTGCCACTACAGAAAGGGCTGCCACAAACATTTTTGCACATGTGGGTCCTTTTCCTCCTTTAAGATCTTTTTGGGGTATAAGCCCAGTAGTAACCTGTTGGATCAAAGGGTAGGCACAGTTTGATAGTCTTTTGGGCACAGTTTCAAATTGCTCTTCAGAATAGTTAATTCCAGTGTTTCTGGCACTTTGCACTTCTTAGATCCCTGTTGTTCTTTCTAGTCCTTCCTTTCCCAAAACAGGATGCACCATAAAGTCTTGTAAAGGAAGAAGTCTCCTAGAAAGAAGCATGAATTGGGGTGTAAAGTGAGAATAAATATGAGTAAGTAAACACTAGCAGTTTCTGACTCAAGTGCCTCCAGCAAGCAAGCAGCATTTCTTTGGAATTGTGTCATACTTGGAGAGGATTAAAACAGTTGCTCCACTTTCTGGAATAGCCTCCAGGAAAAGAAAAAAAATATTTCTTCTATTGTGTTTTCCTAAATATAGCAAATGTACTTTGAAGGAGTGCAGGGTGTCACAGGAAGGCAGACTATTCTACAGGTGACAGGGTTTAGCTATAACTCTTTCCTTTTTTTGAACTAAAAGAATTTAGTTTATAGCATAGAGCAGGACTTCTTAAACTTTTTCCACTCATGACTCCCTTCCCTCTGAAAAATTTTTCCAGGACTCTTTGTATAGAGGTATACAAAATAGGTGTGAAAACCAAACATTTACTGACAATAAATCATTAAGAAATTTATTTTAAAACAATTCTTTAGTATACATATAATTTTACCATTTATTAAAGATGAAAGAAAATTTACATATTAATGAAATGGATGTATGTGTTTATTTTTACATAAAGAATCAAATCTTGAACGACCAGCAAGATGATTTTAGAAAAGCTTGGAGAGACCTACATGAACTGATGCTAAGTGAAATGAGCAGAACCAGGAGATCATTATACATGGCAACAACAAAACTATACGATCATCAGTTCTGATGAACATGGTTCTCTTCAACAATGAGGTGATTCAGATCAGTTCCAATGATCTTGTAATGGAAAGAGCCATCTGCACCCAGAGAGAGGACCATGGGAACTGAGTGTGGAGCACAACATAGCATTCTCACTCTTTTTTTATTGTTTGCTTGTATTTATTTTATTTTTCTCATTTTTCCTTCCTTTTCGATTTGATTTTTCTTGTGTAGCAAGATAATTGTATAAGTATGTATGCCTATATTAGTTTTAACATATATTTTACCATGTTTAACATATATTGGATTACTTGCCATCTAGGGGAAGGGGTGGGGAAAGGGAGTATAACCCAAGGTTTTGCAATGCTTTATGCTGAAAAATTACCATGCATATGTTTTGAAAATAAAAGGCTTTAATAAAAAAATGCATAAATGCTATATAAAATGATTAGTTCTGTCAAAAAAAAAAGAATTAAATCTTGGTGGAATATTTGATACTTTTTACTGTTGACAATTTTTTTTGCAATCTTCATGTTCAGTTACTTGACTCTCCCACAGTTTAAGAAGCTTTGTCATTGAGAATGGACACTTAAGAGGGAGGAAAACAAAACAAAACAAGATACCATTCAAAAAAGAACCAACAGTCCTCAATGAGGCTATGCTAAATGACATATTAGCATTTTGAGGCACCATGGTCTCTGTATGTGTGCTCAATGGGTCTTGTCAGAAGGTCGGGCTCCCACTTACTTGCCATGTCACATTGTCTTAAATAAGAGAATAGATACAAAGCACTTTGCAAACTAGAAAACGCTATGTAAATGTTAGCTATTATTATTGTTGTTGTTATGTACTCAGCCACCTTGGAAGCTGTTTCCTCTGTAATCTGAAGATACCAATTCTTTTATTGCCTCCATCAGTGGAATTGGTTGGGAGGATAGGGGTGTTCAGGACATCAAAACTTTTTTGATATAATAGACTCTTTTGGTTGGTTGGCAAAAACTGATACTGTCTCAGAATAATTAATAGTTTTTAATACAACATATAAAAAATTCATAAAATTACAAAGGAAACAAATTATACTGAAGTACAGTGATCAAAATTATTTTTCCCTTCCCAAAACCTCTGGAACACTTTGAAGGACTACCTTGAGAATCATAACTTTATAGCTGGAAGGAACCTTAGAAAAAATATAGATCAGCCCATTTTAAAGATGAGGAAACTGAGACTTAGGGATGAGAAGTGCTTTGTGAGCTCCTTGAACACAGGAACTATCATTTGTATCCTCAGAGTTTAATAAAATACCTGGTCCATAGTAAGTGTTTAATAAAGGTTTATTGATTGATTAATTAATTGCCCGAGGATTTAAACTAAGGGCTTTGGGCTTCAAAGCCCAAATACTAATGAATAAATAAATAAATAATGGCACTTACATACCTCTTTAAGGTTTGCCAAAAGCTTGACTTAACATTAATTCACTTGATAGTGTTTGTAAAACACTTTGAAAAGTGGGCAGCACTATAGAAACAAAATGTTCTCACTACCCCCAAATCCACGAGTCCCAATGCAGTATATTTTGGAATAAAAACTTAAGCAAGCTTTCCCCCAACCATTTAAGCTGCCTCTTCTTTTTTAAAAAATGTTTTATTGCTATAAATTTTACATACACCAACACAACATGAGAACAGGAACAAAGGATTGTACCTGAAACTATGAATCCCAATTATATGCATCTTGGGGTTTTATTTCTAAAATATATAGAGAATTGACTCAAATTTATAATAGTTCAAGCCATTTTCTAATTGATAAATGGTCCAAGAATATGAACAGACAATTTTCAGATGAAAAAATTTAAACTATATGTAGACACACAAAGAGGGGTGTAGTTCTGTTAGCGAAATAGGTGACAGAGATAAAGAGGGGTTAATGCTGAAAATGTGCTCCAAATCACTATAGATCAAAGAAATGCAAATTAAGACAACTCTGAGGAACCACTACACACCTCTCAGATTGGTTAAGATGACAGGAAAAGATAATGGCAAATATTGGAGGGGATGTGGGAAAACTAGGACACTGATGCATTGTTAGTGGAACTGTGAACACATCCACCCATTCTGGAGAGCAATTTGGAACTATGCTCAAAAAGTTATCAAACTGTGCAAACCCTTTGACTCAGCACTGTTACCACTCTTAACTTAAAGGAGGGAAAGGGACCCACATGTGCAAAGTGTTTGTAGCAGCCCTGTTTGTAGTAGCAAGAGACTGAAAACTGAATGGATGCCCATCAAATGGAGAATGGCTGAATAAATTGTGGTATGTGAATGTTATGGAATATTATTGTTCTGTAAGAAATGATCAACAGCGTGATTTCAGAGAGGCCTGGAGATATTTACATGAACTGATGCTGAGTGAAATGAGCAGACCAGGAGATCATCATACATAGCAACAGCAAGACTATATGAAGATCAATTCTGATGCATGTGGCTCCCTTCAACATTAAGATAATTCAAACTGAAGAGGTTCGATTCCCCTCAATACCCGGTCAGAGAACCAAAATGATGAAGTTCAGAGCAGGGCAGAGAGTTGTGGGAACCCCTTCTGGTCAGCACAGGTCCTTTGTAAATGAATTTATGAACCCAAAAAGTTAGACTGGCAAAAAGAAGTTTTTTCCTCGTCAAAACCAGTTTCACTTGTTCAATGATGAAGAGAGCCATCTACACCCAAAGAGAGAACTGTGGGAACAGCGTGGAACACAGCATAGCTCTGTTGTTATTTGCTTGCATTTTGTTTTCTTTCTCAGTTTTTCTTTTTTCTTCCTTCTTGATCCGATTTTTCTTGTGCAGCGAGATAATTGTATAAACATGTATACATATATTGGATCTAACATGTATTTCAACATATTTAGCATGTATTGGACTACCTGTCAGCTAGGGGAAGGGATGGGTGTAAGGAAGGGAGAATTTGGAAGAGAAATTTTTGCAAAGGTCAATGTTGGAAAAATTACCCATGTATATGCTTTGTAAATAAATAAATATTTTTTAAAAATTAAAAAAAAAACCCTGTCTTCTGTATATAGTTATAAAGGAAAGGAATTTGGAAAAATCTATTTATAAAACATATCATGTGGCCTGAATAGGCCATTGACTGGCAGGTTAGATCCATAGAGGAGTTTAACAGACTAATTAGAGTTAGCTAGAATAAGAAAAAAGGTGCCTTTAAAGCAAAAACTCTATGACTGAGAAAAAGAGAGTATTTCATAAGCAAAGATCTTCATCAGAAGCAGATCCTTTAGAGAGGAAATACAGTGTGTTGGGGACTTCTCAGAAAAACCAGATGTAATGCACCTGGCAGACCAGCTCCCAGACCTGTCTAAAGATATGCTAATCAATATCTCAAACGTTGGTTAAAGACCCTCAGAGGTTTGAGGGATAGACAAAAGAGTTCCATCCTCACAATCACACTTTCCAAACGGGCTAGCCTGGGAATTGTCATATCTGATAATAGCCAGATGGGCTTCTTCTGGACAGGGGAAGAGAGTTCACATTCTTGACCATCTCCAAACCCCAGTACCACAAGCAAGCTTATCCACTCCCTACCATTGTAGCTCCCCTTTAAGGATTGTCTCCCCAATCTCAGCAAAACAAAAACCCTTGAAGGCAAGAATTGTGTTGCTTACTTGTACTTTTATCCCAAATTTTTAGCACAGTGCAGCCTGGCACATAGCAAATAGTTAATGAATACTTTTCTGTTTACTTATTCATGAAAGATGGGGAGAAAGTGTCACATAAAGTAATTAGAAGACAGTGCTTTCTCATGATCAAGTTGGGGGCACAAGGCATACAGACAAAATGCCTGGAGAAGAAAAACCAGAATGGCTCCCAAGTCCTTCCTAGTCGAACAGCTTCAGAAAGCCCACCTCCACCAGGAAGCTTTCCTTGACCAGCAAGTGAGGGAGAAAGGAAATAATAATCACAAAAATAAAAACATAACTGTAAACCCTACTTACTCAATTCGTAGATATTTCTTGTTTGATATGTTTGTTTAAGTGTCTGATTATTTGCATGCAAATTAGCCGAATTAGGCTTATCTATTCTAGATAGAGACAGGGAGAAAAACTGGGGGACAGAGATGGGGCAGGGGTTAAAATTTTAACTTCATTGGTACAAGGAACACAATGTAGAAACTTCCTCTATAAATTCAGGATGGTATCCTCTCCACAATTTATACTTTCAGAAAGTTGCCTAGTGTAAAGACACTAAGTGACCCTCCAGGGTGTCCCAATCAATATGATTCCAAGTAGGACTTAAATCTGGGTTTTCCTGCTTTAGGACAGACTCTTTAGCCACCATGTCACAAATACGGTCACTGCAGAGTATCTCACACAGCACCACATCAAGCACACAATCTGTTGCTGTTACCAGTAGTCCTGTAAGGATATATGTATTCCACTGCAACATATTTAACATGTATAGGACTGCTTGCCATCTAGGGGAGGAGGTGGAGGGAGGGAGGGGAAAAATCGCAACAGAAGCGAGTGCAAGGGATAATGCTGTAAAAAATTACCCTGGCATGGGTAATTAATTTAAAAAAAAAAAAAAAAAAATATATGTATTCCAGGAGTGCCTCTTTCATAGAAACAGGAATTTCAGATGGGAATAACCAGCGTTAGTCATATTTATGTTTCTTTAACAGCATGACTGTCTCACCACAGACCCTATATCAGTACATATGATAGTATTCCTCCAATGGAAAAACCAAGAGCAGGACAGTGAGGAAAAGAGACAGCTTTAAAATTGCATCTGGTGCTTTCCAGTTCTATCCATCCTTCTGTCATTGTGGCTCAGGCTCAAGGAGGATTCCCACTTACTGCTTTGAAACCCACCCTCCGCCTGTTCATTGCCTCTGGCTTTGCAGATGCTATGATTGGCTCAGTTCTTACTCATTGCTTCCATCAAAACAGGCTTTGGTCTTGAAGTGAAACATATAAGAATGAGACTTTCTTTAAAAATCATTTTCTTCATTTCCACACTGAGTTGGTGAGCTATGAGTACAATTAACTTTCAGTAGGTTGGAAGAAATCTAACTTCATCATTAAAAAATAAACAAACATATATTACAGTCGGTGTGCCATGTTATTTAGAATAGCTGGATTCGAGTATTTTTCTCATTTATTAGCTGTATGCCTTGGGATAAACACTATACTTTATCCAAGACCCAGTTTACTTTTATGTAAAGTGCATTTGTTAAAAATAAAATTAAATGTATATAATGTATTTTATAAAACTGAAAGTAATGTAAATATTTCAGCTTTTAATCCACTTACTTCAAAAGAATGATAATTAACGTGTAGTAACTGGGCTACTAATAGCATTAGGGATGCTAAGGGTACTCCTGAGGAGTCAGGATTTTTTTCTCTAATGCTATCAGTATACTCCCCACCCTCTTGGTTAGGAGCCAATGATTAGCACCCCAATTTCATTTGACCAATGGACTTGAACTGGCTTTTACAAAGGGATATTTATTTTGAACATAGAGCAAAAGCAAAACTACAAATACTTTCTCCCAGTTTCTCAGGAGCATATTCTCTCCTATCCCTAGAGAGAGTATTCTCAGACTTAACACTGTACCCATAAGCACTGATTCTATCCAATTTACATCCAAATATGGTACCACTGTGGGACAAATCCTTATCTCAGCTACTGCACCGGCAACTGGTTTGGCTCCTATAATGTTCCAGGGGCTTCAAAGCTGGACTGGTTAGCAGAAAATCCTGTCATTGATTCCACTTCCTAAAGTTTTGGTGGTTTGCTCTTCTTTACCATTGAAAATTCACAATGTTATGGTCTCTAATCTTTTCTTAAAACACTGAGGCAGAAATGGAGGCTACATCACATTTCGTTGACTCATTTCTCTCTATCAAGCAGGAAGGAGTCCAACCAAAAGGGAATAGATCCAGGTTGATTAGAGATTTTTGAATGCTCCCCAAGTCTGTCCCAGTACCAATCAATAGTCTGTCTTTTTATCACATGGTTAGCAGACTAGAATCAATTATAGACTACCTGTGTCTGCTCCAAAGTCCACATGGATCTTATGTCAGCTGACCACACTGCCCAGACTCCTAAAGACTGGACCAATAGTCTGATCACCTTTTATAAGGATGTAGGAGTTTCCAAAATACAGTCCCCACAATAACACTTAATTTCTCTTGTATCACTTCCCAAAAACTCTTCCTACCCCTCCATGAATTTTTCATAAAAAACATTTCTTCCTATTCTTTATTTTTAAAAAGTTTTAGTGATGACCTTTTTAACATTATTGTCACTTCCCAGAGACCTCCTCTCCAAAAGAACTCTCCCATATATCAGAGAAGTACAACTGAGCTAACCTATCAGTCATATTAACCAACCAGGTGGCTCGGGGCTGGACCTGGAGTCAGAAAGACCAGAGTTCAATTCTAGTTTCAGCCTCTTACAAGGTACATTGAGCAATTGACTCAGCCTTTGTTTGCCTCCGTTTCCACATTTGTAAAATGGAAATAATAGCATCTACCTCCTCAGGTGGTTTCCAAGATCAAATGAGATAATAATTTTAAGAGCTTAGCCAGCACCTGATACTCAGCAGGGGATTAATAAATTTTAGCAATGATAATGATAATGTCTTACAATACATTTCTGCCTTCATACCAATAGTACATCACTTATCTGCTAAAATGTCAGAAGCATGCATCATTATCAGTTCTCTGATACCTTTGATTATTGCATTGATCAGAATGCTGAAGTCTTTCAGTGTTGATTTCTTTTACATCATAGCTTTACTTCGTATTAGTTCATGCAAGTTTTTTCAAGATCTTATGAATTCGAAATTCCAAAAATAGCTAGTTGGCTAGTAGATTGGGCCAGGAGTTAAAAAAGACTTTGAACTCAGGAAGATGAGTCTTCCTGACTCCAGAGCCAGTGCTCGATTCACCTGGCTGCCCATCTAAATCAGGCCTCTAGCCTTGTGACCCTTGACAAATCATTTACTCTATCTCTTTGTTTTCTTATTTGCAAAATGGGATAATAATAGTACCTAACTCCCAGGGTTGTTATGAATATCAAATGAGATAATATTTGTAGAACAATTTGCAAATCTTAAAGTAATAAATACATATTATTATGAATAGTTATAATTAAACATGCATTAAGTACCTACTATGTGCAGGACAAACATTTCTAATGCTCTTAATTTCTTGAGCTTCAACAGTTAACTTCCACAACAAAAACTGCTGGGAACACTAGAAAATAGTCTGGCAGAAAGAAACTAGAATGAAACTAAAGAGTGAAATCATAAGTAAATTAAGGAAGAATGAAAAAATTTCTTGTCAGATTTATGGATAAGGGAAGAGTTCATGACCAAACAAGAGACAAATAAGATCATAAGAGATCACAGATAATTTTTATTATATTAAATTAGAAAATTTTTGCATCAAAAAAATCAATGCAGATAAAATTAGAAGGAAAGCAGGAAACTTGGGGAAAATTTTACAGCAAATTTCCCCAATAAGAGCCTCATTTCTCAAATATGTAAGGAACTGAGTCAAATTTATAAAAAAAATAAGTGTATTCTCCAACTGATAAAAGATCAAAAGAAATGAATAGTTTTCAGAAGAAATCAAAGCTATAAATAGACATTTGAAAAATGCCCTAATTCACAAATAATTAGAGAAATGCACATTAAAACAATTCTAAAGTACCACTTCATACCCATCAGAATGAATGACATAACAAAAAAGGAAAATGATAAATGCTTGTAGGGATGTGGGAAAATAGGCATGCTAATGCACTGTTAGAAGAATTGTGAATTGGCCCAACCATTCTAGAGAACAATTTGGAACTATGCTGTTAAAGGGTAAAAAACTTGACATACTCTTTGATCCACCAATATCACTACAATAGGATTGTACCCTGAAGAGATTAAAAAGAAAGAAAGAAAAAGTACCTAATTGTACAAAATATTTATGGCAGCTTTTTTTTATAATAGAAAAGAATTGGAAGTTAAGGGGATTCCCATCAACAAAGGAGTGGCTGACCAAGTTGTGGTATGTAATTGTGATGGGGATACTATTCTGTAAATAATAATGAAGGTAATGTTTAAAAAAAAAAAAAAAACAACTTGGGAACAAACATGAGTTCATACAAGGTAAAGTGAGGAGAACCAAGAAAACATTATACACAGTATTATAAGGATGACCAACTGTGAAAGATTCATCATGATATGATGATCAATGGCTCTTTTCAACAGCAAGGTAATTCAGTCCAGTTCCAATGGTCTTGTGATGGAGAGAGCCTCTGAACCCAAAGAGAGGACTGTGGGGACTGAATGTGGATCACAATATAGTATTTTCACTTTTTTATTGTTATTTGCTTACTTTTTTGTTCTTTCTCATTTTTCCCTTTTTGATCTGATTTTTCTTGTGCAGCATAATAATTGTGGAAATACGTATAGAAAAATTGCTTATGTTTAACATAACTTGGACTGCTTGCCCTCCAGAGGAAGGGGTGGGAGGAAGGGAGGAAGAAAAAAATTCAGAACACAAGGTTTTACAAGGGTGAATGTTCAAAACTGTGCATATGTTTTGAAAATAAAAAGCTTTAATAAAAATTTTAAAAAAAACAAAACTTCTTGATGAACAGCTACAGGCAGTTGCTCATTCATCCTCCAAATACTTTTCATTAGATCTTTTCCCCAGTGTCCACATTCCTCTCTATCTCTGCATGCTAACCTAGGCATATACTTTGTTATAAAATGTCATAAATGTGGCTCTTTTCACCAATGAGAGGATTGAGGCCAGTTTCAATGATCTTGTGATGAAGAGATGCAGCTACACCCAGAGAGAGGACTGTGGGAACCGAATATGGATCACTACATAACTTTTTCATTCTTTTTGTGTTGTTTGCTTGCATTTTGTTTTCTTTCTTTTTTCCTTTTTGATCTGATTTTTCTTGTGCAGCAAGATAATTGTATAAATATGTATACATATATTGGATTTAACTATATTTTTAACATGTTTAACACATATTGGATTACTTACCATCTAGGAGAGAGGGTGCAGTGAAGGGGAGGGAAATTTGGAACACAAGGTTTTGCAAGGGTCAATGTTGAAAAATTATCCATGCAAATGTTTTGAAAATAAAAAGCTTTAATAAAAAAGAAAAGAAAAGAAATAAATAAAATGTCATAAAATGACTCTGTGATTTTTCCTTACATTTCCTCATCAAGACTTGGTCTAGTGAATTTTCTTTATCTTTGTAGACTAGTTATGAAGGAGAGTTTACCTGTATTTCTTCCTGCTGCTCCAACATCTTCACTGGTCTCTGAAAATTGTAAAAATTTAGCACCTACCAAATATTTATCAATATATGACTTAGTGGTTAAAATTATACATTAGAAGCTGATATCTTTCGCAAACCAAAAACAACAATTTCCCTTAGAATTACAGACTTCATAATATCCTAGAGAACTGAAATAATAAACTATAGTAGAACCAGACCATTACCATAGACTGACCTACATTTTCCTTGACATTAAATTGATCCATAAAAAAAAAATCTTAAGAACATTTAAATAGATATTGCCCTACCAAATGCTCATAATCTACAAGCTCCATAGAACAAAAAGCTTTTATCTAGCAAATGAAATCAAAATCATGTGGAAGTGGGATAAGGGGCATACCATCCCCTTTGTCCTGTCTAATACTAGTTGTAGCAAAGATGCTTTCAGTGAGCCTACATAATCATAATAATCTTTCAAAACATAGAGGCCCAGTAGAGGAAATCAAAATCATGTAGAAATAAAATGAGATACTTGTCATCCCCATCATCCTGTCTGCTACTGGAGTTGTATCCAAGGTGATTTCACTGAGCCTACACACTATAGCTTACATCCTAATAATGTTTTTAAACCAAAAAAAAAGCAGTTATTTCGTCCATCTGTGAGATCATCTGTATAACATTAAACATAAAATAATTATAGTAGGACAGTGATTTATCTTTGTTCCTGGACCTTTTATATCTGAACTCTATCAAAAAGATGAGAACTTTCATTAAAAAAATTTTTAATATTAAAAAAAATTTCATATAGCCCTCTTTCACAGACCAGGAATACCTCACGAGCATAGTATAAACTCTAGCATAAACTTTGGGCAGGATGTTGTACAAAACAGCTTCTTAGTTTAGAGCTTCCAGTTCTAAATCTCTGACCCTAAATCTGTATGTTTCTTTCTCCTGTAAAAGGATCAGCCTGTCTGAGGGTGGAAAGACTCATCACCATAAGGTTAGCAGATGTGATTTGGGCATTTTTTGGGGGGTGGGGGGGTCACATCCATTCATGAAAATTGTCAATGAAGAATAGTAGGAGATGTATGGGGATGGATGTACACATCGATTGAAATAATGGATCTTTAAAATGTGACAGGTTAATTTTTTTTCCAAATTCTTCCTTTATGAAGATTTTTTATATCCATTCCAAAGAGAACCATCATGTTTAACAAACTATCTTAGTTCAAGCTTATCCTATTGTCAACTCCAGCATCCTTCAGTTGTGTACACATGCCCTTCCATGGGCCCTGTATGATCCCTGAGTCTTCGGGAGGCTCTCATCCTTCTTTACTTGAGGCTTGAAAAATAGCAAAGCCCTACACTTTATGCCCTCCGGAAGGAGCATCTCCTTAATCGCTTTGGTCCTGGGGTTTCTCCCAAGGTCCATATATACTCTTTCTGAGACAGAATCAAACCACAGGGTCATTTGCCAGAACTCAGCCATCTGAAATCTCAGGATTTCCTGACCCTGCTGTTTCCGGTTCAAAATTTTGTCTCTGTCTTTTTACCCTAATGTGCTTCCTGCAGAGATGAATGACAAGAGGGAAATATCACTTCCCTCAGGGACTTCCCATAGTCATTCCACTGAGGTCAGCTCCTGAAGGTCTCTTTAAAAGGGAAAAGGGTTCCTACCATCATAAATCATTCCTGGGCCTGAGAGGAGACAAAGAACACCTGGGACACTGTCTCCATATTATCTATGGGTGCTTTTTTGGTACAATGGCTGGCCCAATGCCATTTAGGAAGTTAGTTTATCTTTCAAGAGATTATATCAAGCATTTCTTTTATAAGGAGACTATATAAAGCACTTCCATGAAATGCAAACAGAAGGGAAAGAACAAAGATGAGTCTGTCCCTCAGATCTTTCTGGATGCCATTTTATGAGATCTTTATTTCCGTGCCATGTGGTCACCATCCTGGATTTCCTGTGTTAGGGGAAGAAATCCAGGTAGTGACTGCAGACATTTTTAAGGCTAAATTAGATTTTGGGAGGGAGAAAGAGAAGAGGAGCAGCTTGGCTAATATACAGCAGGCCCCAGTATAGTCACCAAAACAGGATATTTTTACTGTCTAAGATGGCTTTACTAGTCTGTTTTTCATTAAAGAGACAAAGTGAAAAGAATAACTAGACCTGGAAAAGCGACCTGGTTTAAAATGCTTTCTTAGACATTTACTAGCTATATGATTATGACATGTCATAAAGTTATTTGACTTCTCGGAACCACAGTTTTCTCATTTATAAAATGGGAATAATAATATTTACCTAGCTTAACTCAAATGGTTGTATTGTTTAATACCCTAAACAAATCTTCAATATTTTAAGTTACAGAATTAAAGGGCTGATCCATGCTAGTAAAAGGACTTTCCATGTTGAGAATTCCTTAATGCAGTAAAATCACAGGCCTAATAAAAGTTTTTTTTTTTAAATAACAAAATTCAGCAGTTTATAAAAGTAAATAATTATTAACATACATTCATGAAATTATGTCTCTTTCCCATGATCTATATAGTAAATATTTCTGTCACTTAATAAATGTCAAATAATTATCATTTCCCATCATGATCAGCTCCATGAAGGTTTTTGTCTGATTCATCCAGGTTCCCTCCAATTCTCAGCACAGGATCTTAGAGATAAAATATATTTGTTGAATGAATGGTAAGACATGAAATGATAGCTGTTTTCCAGTATTTGAAGGACTAAATATTCAAGAGGGAACAGACTTAATCAACTTTGCCCCAGAGGACAGAAATAGGACAAATGAGTGGAAATTATAGATATCATATGCAGACTCTAAAAAAATAAAAATAAATCTTGATAATTTGACTTGTTTTAAAATGGGCAACTTTGGTAGAGTAATGGTTTCCCCATCACCACAAATTTTCTAGCAGAGAGTCAATAGACATTTGTCCACAATATTATAGAGGGAGTTTCTAGTATGGTCCCTATGGAATAAGATGATCTCTGATGTTTCTTTCCATTTTCAGACTCTAGAAATCTTTATTTTGGTGTCTTTATGCCTCCTTGGAATGCTTGAGCTCACAGTCTATTTCCATTGCATACTTTTTATCTTACTTCACTCCAGGGTAGACTTCCTTTGCATTCCAGAGTATGAGAGTAAATATAATATGACTAAGGACTTAATCAAGTCTTCACATCCCTCTTGAAGTAAATAATAATTAATCAATCATAGGCTTTAAACTAAGGACAGAAAGTGCCTTTGTATAAGAAATAGATGAAATAAACTTAGTCAAGTTCTTTGTTCAAGAAGTAGTCTATAAGACTTATTAAGTGAGTTGAGAATCAAGACTACTACTGAGATTGATGCAAAGATTGTATTCAAAATAAAACCCTGAGAAGTAAATGCATGGAGAGGGAAAAGAGGCAGCAACTTTGATCTTAGAGCTAAGTCTCCTCCCCCTCCCCATTCTCACCCTCAGAGTGATGTAAGTGTTGAGATTGGGAAAGGGGAACCCCAAACTTTGGGGTCCCAGACCAGCATCACAAGGTATCTCAAAATAATTTGCAGCCTTGAACCCATCTCCTAGTCAAGGGGCAAAGTTTAATGTAAGTGTGCCACCATTACAAAAGTGGGCTGAATTGTAAGGAAATTCAGCAGAGAAACAAAGCAAGGAGATATATTTATCCAGCTTTTTAGCATTGATATGCTAATTCTATGGCTCATAAGTAGGAAGAAATTTGGTTCTCATTAGATTATCAATCAACAATGAATTGAGGAGTGGTCTCCAGAATCAGGCAGATTGTCAGAACAATAGCATTCCTAGGTTGGGGAGCCAGAGGACTTTGGAATCAGACAGATTGCCAGAGCAGAAGCTCCCCTAAAATCAGAGGATCACAAAATCACATTACATCAATGGTAGGCACCAAAAGTTGGGGTTCAATCATGTGAAGAGCTCACAATGACCATTCTTTTTGGCAAAAGATAGATTTATTTAGGGAAGAGGTTATAGACAAAATCAAGGGATACAAAAGACACCAGGAATGGTAAATATGAAATAACGTGGGAGAACATATGAAAGACAAGTTCCTCAGGGGAACTCACAATTATCCAGGAGAAAGGGAGCACTCCATGAGATTGGAGCATGACCTCAGCTGGCAGACTAAATCCTAAAGGGAATTAGCATCCTAAAAGAGTTAGTTAGCTCTAAGGAAGAGAAGTGAGATTGAGAAGCATACATGGAGTTAGAGGAGATCCCATATAGCATGGGGAATAAAGAAAAAAGTACCATGAGACAGTGTCATGGAGGACTGATCCAAAAGAGGGCAGCAGCCATAGGATGGCCCCTAAGTAGATTTTATAGGGAAATTTAACCTCAGAGACATGACTGGGATTTCTGATGGGACATGACAAGGTGAGACTACTAGAGAGCCCTACAGAAGATAGTTTTCAGGGTTTTGACAAAACTTGGATTTCTGACTGGATGACCTTCCCAGCGGTCCCTTGGGATCTCCATCTGTACCTTGTCCCTGCCTTCCTTAGGGATTAATTTTTATCAAATCCTCTGTTAGCCACATCCAACGTTGAAGATCCTATCGAGAGCCCTTTTCCTCTTTCTGTCTGATTCCAGGATCTAAACAGTACTGTTCTGTCCCTAGAATGATAGATTTAGACTTTGAAGGTACCTAATAGTCCACATTTGATAAATGAAGAAATTAGGTCTCAGAGATTAAGTATGACAGACCATCATTCAAACCTGGTTCTTCTGACTGGAAATCTACTATTTCCGCTAAGTTACAAAAATAAAAGATGGTACATCCTATTGATGAGGTCCTGAATGATGTGTTGGACGGAGAGAAACTAAAGAATTGACCCCTGAGGCAAGCAGGGAGAAGGTTCTGATGGAGAACAGTTTAGCTTCATGGTCTCACCCTCTGGGGAAGTGGTCCAGTCAGAAATCCAAGTTACGTCAAATTCCTGTCTTCTGTAGAGGTCTCTAGCTGTCTCACCTTGCCATATCCTGTCAGAAATCTCAGGCATGAATTGGGTACATTTTCCCTACTTTGGGGCCATCCCATGGCTGCTGCCCTTCTTTGGATCAGTTCTCCATAGCATTCTGCCTTGTGTTATCTTTCTCCTTACTCCCCCCCACCCCATACCCCTAACTCCACTTAGTGGGGTTGCTTCTTAACCCCACTTCTCCTTCTTATAATTAACTCTTTTAGGGTGATAAGTCCCTTTCAGGATTTAGCCTGCCAGCTAAGGACATGCCCCAAATTTATGAGCTGATCTCTTTTTCCTGGGTAATTATAAGTTGCACTGAAGAACTTGTCTTTCATATGTTCTCCCAATTCCATTTCATATTTACCATTTTTGGTGTCTTCATTTTATCTGTACCTCTTCCCTAACTAAATTTACCTTTGCCAAGCAGAATGGCCTTTGTAAATTCTTCACATGATTGAGCTCCAACTTTTGGTTTCTGATATCATCTGGTGTCTACAGCACCCACATCACTAAGATTTTTTAAGATTTAGCTAATTTTTTAAAATGTGAAAATATTCTGTAGCTAAACCATCCCTGCACTTCTGGCACAAATCCCAGTCAATTATAACGTATAATCTTTGTAATATATTATTGTAATCTTTTAACTAAGATTTTATTTAGGATTTTGGCATCCATATTCATGAATGAAAGTAGTCTAGTATTTTCTTTCTGTTTTTGTTCTTCCTGGTCTAGGTATGAGTATCACATACGTTTCATAAAAACGTTGGGTAGGATCCCTCCTTTACCTATAGGAAGGGGAAAGAAAGAAGTGGTGCTTTATGCTTTGTCAAGAAGCAATTAGTATGAGGTATCACTTCACACCGAAGTTTGGCTAAAATGACAGGAAAAGATAATGGTAAATGTTGGAGGGAATGTGGGAAAAGAAGAACACGAATACATTGATGGTAGAATTGGGAAATGATTCAATCATTCTGGAGAGCAGTTTGGAACTATGCCTTGTGTGGGGGAGGTTGGGGCAAGACCCCCTTCCCAATTAACTAAGCAGAGATATTATCAGGTACAAAGAGAAAGCATTTATTTAATCCCTGCAGGGAGAGGCCCAGACTCACCTGGGAGCCATCCCAACTTCACCATGTGCTCCTGGCATAGGAAATAAAATACTGCCTTTGTGGTTTCAAAGAATATAATATATATAAATATAAAATAATCTTTCCTACATACATCAATGAGTCATTGGAGTCCTTTGTAAGACTTTTACTTCGTGCAACGCCCAAAGAGTTATCAAACTGTGTATACCCTTTGATCCAGCAGTGTTTCTACTGGGCTTCTATCCCAGAGATATCTTAAAGGAGGGAAAAGGGACCCACATGTGCCAAAATGTTTGTGGCAGCCCTTTTTGTAGTGGCCAGAAACTGGAAAATGAATGGATGCCCATCAATTGGAGAATGGCTGAATAAATTGTGGTACATGATTGTTATGAAATATTATTGTTCTGTAAGAAATGACCAGCAGGATGGTTTTAGAGAGGTCTGAAGAGACTTACATGAACTGATGATGAGTGAAGTGAGCAGAACCAACATAACATAGTACACAGTAACAAGATTATGTGATGGTCAAGTGTGATGGACTTAACTTTTTTCAACAATGAGATGATTCAAGGCAATTCCAATAGACTTGAGGACAGAAAGTGTTATCAGCATCCAGAGAGAGAATTATAGAACCTGAATAAGGATCAAAGCATAGTATTTTCACCTTTTTGTTATTATTGTTTGTTTGCTTGTTTTTTCCTTTTTTGTAGTTATTTTTTCCCTTTTGATCTATTTTTTTCTTGCACAGCATGACAAATAAATATGTTTAGAATAATTGCACAAGTTTAATCTATATTGGATTGCTTGCTGTCCTGGGGATTGGAGAGAGGGCGAAAAATGGAGAAAAATTTGGAATACAAAATTTTACAAAGATAAGTGTTGAAAACTATCTTTGTGTGTATTTGGAAAAATAAAATACTATTTTTTAAAAAAAAGAATCAATTAATATTTCTTGGTCTCAGGTTATCAAATGAAAGCCCTGTTCCAACCAATCACCAAACCTTTTTTTTTCCTTTTGTAAACATTCTTTTTTTTTAAATTTCGAGTTCTAATTTCTCTCCTTTTCTTTTGTCCATTCTCAGTCTCTTGAAAAGGCAAGTAATAGGCTATCAATTATTCATGTGATATCAAAACATATTTCCCTGTTAGCCATACTGCAAAACTAACAAACAAAAGAAAATAAAGAAAGTAAAGAAAGTTTTTTAAAAAAAGAAAGAATGCTTTAATATGCACTTAGGATTCATCATAATGGAGGTAGATAACATTTTTCATCAATGAGTCTTGTATCATTGCTTTGATCAGAGTAGCTAAGTCTTTCACTGATCATCATTACACTATTGCTACTGTGTGGGTCAGAAACCATTAATAAAACAACTGGATAGATCTCTAGAAGCAAAGCAAAGTTTATTTACGTTCTTGAGAACGGGCGTCCCACCTATGGAGCAGACAATGGAAGGGAGGAGGCACTGTAGGGAGCAAGGTCTACGCTTTTAATCCCTAATGCAAATTCCTCTCCCACCACTGATCCTCATCCTTATTGGCTGAGGATCTTACATTCTAAAAGTGGGAACTATTCAAGAAATTGAACTTGACCAATAAGTACATAGGTGCCCATATTTGGCTGAAATAGGGAGGATAACAAGGGGACTTAAGTATGCCCTTAGGGGGCTAACAGGGAGGGGATAGCAGGGAGGAAACTTTAAGTATGTCCTTAAGATAGCAGGGAGGAGACTTTAAGTATGCCCTTAGAAAAATAGCAGGGAGGAGACACTCTAAGTATGCCCTTGACTTAATACTTAAAGTCCTTCAGGCCTACTCAAACTTTGAAATAGATGAAGCCTTACTCGATTTTCATAACTGTCTTGAAAGATCTCACTTTATCTCGTTCACTACTCCTACGTAGTGATCTGTTTCTGCTCATTTCACTTTGAATGAGTGCATATAAATCTTCCCAAGTTTTCCTGAAACCATCCTGCTCATCATTTTTTAAAGCACAGTAGTATTCCATCACAATCATATAATACAATTTTTTCAGTCATTCCCCAATTGATGGACATTCCCTTGATTTCCAGTTCCTTGCTAGGATAAAAAGTACTGCTACAAATATTTTTGTATATATAGGTCCTTTCCCCTTTCCATCAATCCTTTATAAGGGAATGAAATATAGTGAAAATAGCATCAGAATTGGAGTCAGAGAACCTGGGTTCCAATCTTGGTTCTACACATACTACCTGTGTGACCTTGGGCAAGATTTTTTATCTGTGAGTTTCAGTTAGCTTATCTGTTCAGAGAGAAGTTAAATTAGAAAATCTTTAAGATCCTTTGTAGCTCATTAATCAACTCCCTAAGAAAAAATCTCCAGGACAAGAGGGATTTAAATGTGAATTCTATCAAACATTTAAAGAACAATTAAATCCAATATTGTGGTGTTTTTCTTCTTTAAAATAATAGTCCTTTCTGCAAGAGAGCGGGTTTCTAGGGAAGGTTTTCTGGAGGCAGCCTTAGTATCAGTTCAGATCAATAATTACCCCAAATGCAGCCAGGTGATAAAAGTTCAAACATTTATTTTCTCCTTCCAAAATAGCCCAGTTAATTTTTCTTAGAGGCCTCTCTTTTTCCTTGGTTCTAAGAGCTCTTGCAGATTGTCCTTTGCTTCTGCCTCTGCTTTCTTCAGCCTCCAGCCAGCCAAGTGGAAAATGGAATGAAGCTCTCTTACCTCTGAGAGAGGGCTTGTGGGCTTCCTCCCAGAGTGCTCCTCTCCGACCCTAGTCAATGTCCCGAAGTAACTCTCTTCCGAGAGAGGGCTTCTGGCTGAACTCACTTGACGCTCCCCTCTCCATCTAATTCAGCTGAACTCCCTCCGAGAGCCTCTGTCTGTTTTTTATATATGAGAGAGTGGGATTGTAGGATATCTCCCAGAGTGCTCTCTGGCCCTAAGAGCTTCAAGGGAGGTGTGATTTGGATATCTCATACTAAACCCTGAAATCTCCCAAACATGTGAACTCCAATGAGTAAAGGTGTGAACACAAGCATTGTATCAATTAGTTCTACTTAATACCTTGTTTCAGTTCTGGCCCAAAACATCTCCTTGTAAGAACAGATCAGTGACACTGAACCTTGCTAAATTAGATAATTATTGTCTCTATCAACTCTAATGACTTAACAGTTTGTAAAGATTCCAACACAATGCTATATAAACTATTTGAAAAAATAGGGAATGAAGGACTTCTACCAAATTCCTTTTATGACACAAACACGGTACTGATACCTAAACCAGGTAGGATGAAAACAGAAAGAAAATTATAGACCAATTCCCCTAATAAATATTGATGCAAAAATCTTAAATAAAATATTAGCAAAGAGATAACAGATAATCATCCCCAGGATAATACACCATGACCAAATAGGATTTATAACAGGAATGCAAGGCTGGTTCAATATTAGGAAAACTATTAGCATAATTGACTATATCAAATAACCAAATTAACAAAAACCATATGATTATCTCACAGATGCAGAAAAAGCATTTGATAAATGCTTTTTGATAAATTTGATAAATGAGGAAACCAAATTATCACTCTGCAGATGATATGATGGTATATTTAGATAACTCTAGAGAACCAACTAAAAAACTGTTAGAAATAATCCACAACTTTAGCAAAGTTGCAGGATACAAAATAAGCCCACATAAATCATTAGCATTCTTATACCTCACTAACAAAATCCAACAGCAAGAGATACAAAGAGAAATTCCATTTAAAATAACTGTTGATAATATGAAATATTTGGGAATTTATCTGCCAAGGGACAGTCAGAAACGATATGAGCAAAATTACAAAACACTTTCTACACAAATAAAGTCAGGTCTAAGTAATTGGAAAAATATCAAGTGCTTGTGGATAGGTCAAGCAAATATAATAAAGATGACAATACTCCCCAAACGAATCTATTTATTTAGTGCTATATCAATCATACTCCCAAGAAACTATTCTACTGACCTAGAAAAAATAACAACAAAATTCATCTGGAAGAACAAAAAGTCAAGAATTTCAAAGGAATTAATGAAGAGAAAAGCAAATAAAGGTGGCCGAGCTGTACCAGATCTAAAACTGTATTATAAAGCAACACCAAAACCATCTGGTACTAGCTAAGAAATAGACTAGTTAATAAGTGAAATAGGTTAGATTCACTGAACAAAATACCAATGACTATAACAATTTAATATGTGACAAATCAAAAAGTTCCCCTTTGGGGATAAGAATTCATTATTTAACAAAAACTTCTGGGAAAATTGGAAACTAATGTGGCAGAAAGTAAGCACTGACTTAACATCATACACCAAGATAAGATCAAAATGGGTTCATGACTTAGATATAAAGAATGATACTATAAACAAAGTAGAAGAACATATGATAGTTTACCTCTTAGATTTGTGGAGGAGGAAGGAATTTGTGACCAAGGAATTAGAGACCATTATTAACCACAAAATAGATCATTTTGATTATATTAAGTTAAAAATTTTTGTACAAACAAGACTAATGCAGACAAGATCAGAAGGGGAGCAATAAACTGGGAAAACATTTTTACATCCAAAAGATCTGATAAAGGCCTCATTTCTAAAATATATAGAGAATTGACTCAAATTTATAATAGTTCAAGCCATTCTCTAATTGATAAATGGTCCAAGGATATGAACAGACAATTTTCAAATGAAGAAATTAAAACTATATGTAGGCACATGAAAAGGTGCTCCAAATCACTACTGAGCAGAGAAATGCACATTAAGACAACTCTGAGACACCACTACACACCTCTCAGATTGGCTAGAATGACAGGAAAAGATAATGACAAACATTGGAGGGGATATGGGAAAACTGGGACACTGACACATTGTTGGTGGAACTGTGAATGGATCCAACCATTCTGGAGAGCAATTTGGAACTATGCTCAAAAAGTTATCAACTGTGCATATCCTTTGATCCAGCAATGTTTCTACTGGGCTTATATTCCAAAGAGATCTTAAAGGAGGGAAAAGAACCCACATGTGCCAAAATATTTGTGGCAGCCCTTTTAGTAGTGGCTAGAAACTGGAAACTGAGTGGATGCCCGTCAGTCGGAGAATGGCTGAATAAATTATGGTATATGAATGCTATGGAATATCATTGTTCTGTAAGAAATAACCAGCAGGATGATTTCAGAAAGGCCTGGAGAGACTTACATGAACTGATGCTGAGTGATATGAGCAGAACAAGGAGATTATTATACACTGCAACAAGAAGACTATAGGATGATCAATTCTGATGGACATGACTCTCTTCAATAATGAGATGATTCAAACCGGTTCCACTTGTGCAGTGATGAAAAGAGCCATCTACACTCAGAGAGAGAACCATAGGAACAGAGTGTGGAACACAGCATAGTATTCTCACTCTCTGTTGTTATTTGCTTGCATTTTGTTTCTTTCTCAGTTTTTCTTTTTTTTCCTTCTTGATCTGATTTTTCTTGCACAACAAGATAATTGTATAAATATGTATACATATATTGGATCTCACATGTATTTCAACATATTTAACATGTATTGAACTACCTACCAGCTAGGGGAGAGAGGGTGGAAGAAGGGGGAAAATTTGGAACAAAAGGTTGTGCAAGGATCAATGTTGGAAAAATTACCCATGCATGTGCTTTGTAAATAAAAAGCTTTAATAATAAATAAGTATTAAAAATTTTTAAAAAGATCCTTTGTAGCTCTAAAATTCTAGCACATCATGGTGCAATGAGCTAAGCTTAAACTACCATGAACTTAAAAGTACAAAAAGAAATGTGCCATATGACAATGGTAAAATATAAGGTCACTCTGCCTTCTGTTCAAGAAGATCACTTGATCACGGATGACCAGAATGGGAGATGAGACAGTCATGTATCAAGAACATGAGATAAAAGATAGATGGTCTGAAAACTATGCTAATATCTTCAAGATGTTAGTGGTGTATGTGTTATAATAGAAAGAGCAGTGGACTTGTAATATCAAATCATGGGTGTATATCTTCGACTAAAACTTACATTCTGTGTGACCACTGGTCTACTAGTAACCTAGTCTTTATTAAGTTCAATTTCCCCTCATGTATAAAATATAAATAACACATATACTATAATTGTTAGGGGAAAGCTTAGCAAAGTTTTGAGGCAGCTTCATGGCTTAGTGGATAGAATGCTAGGCTTTAAGTCAAGAAGACTAATTTTTCTGAATTCAAATCTAGCCTCAGACACTTACTAGCTGTGTGACCCTGGGCAAGTTATTTAACCCGATTTGCCTCAGTTCCCTCATCTGTAAAATGATCCATTCAGTATCTACCAAGAAAAGCCCAAATGGAGTCACCAAGACTTGGACATGATTGAAACAACTAAACAAAAAGAGCAAATTTTAATATTATAGAAATGTAATTTTGTATTGTTATATTTAAACAGCAAAAGAAAGACTCCCCCAGTACTTTGAACAGACCATTATAGAGGCACATACTGACTTCTTTTCTTTTCTTTCTTTCTTTCTTTTTTTTTTTTTTAATAGCTTTTTATTTACAAGTTATATGCATGGGTAATTTTACAACATTGACAATCGTCAAACCTTTTGTTCCAATTTTTCCCCTCCTTCCCCCCACCCCCTCCCTCCGATGGCAGGTTAACCAATACATGTTAAGTATGTTAAAGCATATATGTCCTAACGGCTATTTTGCTGTACAAAAAGAATCAGAGTTTGAAATAGTGACGTGCTAACTTCTTAGCTCAAAACTCTTCAGTCTTCCTACTGCTTCTCAGATAAAAGAGAAACTCCTCACCTTGGCATTTAAGGCCCCCTGAGTTCTGATTCCCACCATTCCCAACCATCGGATGTCATCCAACTCCCCTTGAGAGGCTCCATTGTTCTTGCCAAACTGGACTACTGGATATTACATGAACTCTCCATTCTCCTATGTCTGTGTCTTCTTACAAATCATCCTCTTACCTGGAATGCACTTCTTCCTGCAACCAATCTCTATCTTCCTTCTGTTTTGGCCAGAAATCCTCAGGGTCTTCCCCTGACAGGTTTTTTTTTTTTTTTTCAAACTAGGTAAAAGAAGGCATTCTTTGCCATATTTCTTACCTAGCCTTAATCACTGAATGGATGTTCTCAATCAAACTGAAATCTGGAAGTGACATTGGCTTATAAAGGTCAAGGTCTCCCACGGCATCCAGGGCCATCACCAGGCTTCTCCTGATCTATATTTGGCCACTGGACCCAGATGGTTCTGGAGGAGTAAGTGAAGCAGGTAATTTCTGCACAGCTCTCCCTCACTTAAATCCAAGCCATTTGCAAGTCATGGCATCAACTCCCAGATGTCATGGTCTTTTTCAAGAATAAAGGTGAGGGGCAGCCAGGTGGTGCAGTGGAGAGAGCACCAGCTCTGAAATCAGGAGATCTGAGTTCAAATCAAGCCTCAGACACTTAACACTTCCCAGCTATGTGACCTTGGGCAAGTCATTTAACCCAAATTGCCTCAAAAAAAAAAGGAGGAAAAGTTAGTCAGCTTCCTTCAAGGATGACTTCAGATATCACTTACTCTGTCAAATTTTCTTTTGTTTTTCCATATGTTCACATAAATAAATGCTCTTTTCCTCCTTCTTATATTTTCCTTGTATTGTGTATATATATTATAAATAAATAAACAGATTTGCTTACAGGTTCTATCTCCTCAAGATCTCCTCAAGAGAATAGAAGCTCTTTAAGGGTAGTAGATTTCTCCTTTATATATCTATTCCCAGAGATAAGCACAGCATCTTGAATATTTGTTCAGTCATTTCAGTCATGTCTGACTCTTTGGGACTGTGACCATTTGGGGTTTTCTTGGCAAATATGCTGGAGTAGTTTCCCATTTGTTTCTCTAGCTCATTTGACAGATGAGGAAACTGAGGGAAACAGGATTAAGTGACTTGCCTAGTCAGTGATTGAGGCCAGATTTAAACATCAAAAAGTGAGTACTCCTGACTCCAAGTTTAACACTCTATCTACTGCTACCTACCTGTCCCAACCTTGAACATAGTAGATAATGAATGAATATTTTTCATATAGAATTAATTTGTTCCTGTAATCCCTGCTACTGGGAGGCTGATAAATTGCTTAAGTTTGAGGGTTCTGAGCTAGGCTAAGCCTACTGAATATCCCCTCTAAGATGGGCTCCATTAAGTACCTCTAAGATTAAAGAGGCTCCAAGCTTTCTAAAGTGGGATGACTTGGCCAAGTCAAAAACAGAGCAAGTCAAAGTTTTCATGCTGATCAGTAGTGAGATCTGGTCTATGAGTGACCACTATATTTCCAGCCTAAGTGAGGTAAGGAGATAGTCTCAAAACAAAAAGCAAAATAAAACTGAATTGAAGGTATAGGAAAACATGGATGTTGAGAATATCATAGGAAGAAAAGACATGGTTTTTAAATAAGGTTTTTAAAATATCTGTATCATTGTATTACACTAGTCTAATCACAGATCTATCAAATTAGCAAAGTACCCAAATAAGGCTATAGATCTATGCCAATTTATAATTAATCACTCATTGGATAGTTACTATTAGTTATCATTTCCCGAAAGTGTGGTGACCTTTCTGAAATAGCAATGTTCTTAAGCAATAGAGTTTAAATTTTCTTTGATTTTGCTTTTAGGCCAAAATATAATTGATTTTTTTTTTTTTTTTGATGACCACACATGAAAAAAGCTGTACCAGCTAAAAGGGCTATTAGTACACAAACAACTTAAAAACTAATGACATATACTGAAGAAACAATATATATATTCCTTTATTATTGGCAACCTTTGTAAAGAAAGATAGAATTATGAATGCTGTATAAGGCCAGAATGCATTTTATTGATAAGTTCCATATGCATTCTCACTCACATCAATACAAACAGTCTGTCTTTATGAAGCAAATTATTGTTTTAGAGACATATGTCTCCTTTGAAGGAGAGAAGCTTTTACTTTCCTCTACCACCCTGTGGCTCTTGACTACCACCCTCCCCTTCCCTACCAACCCCCAGCTACCTCCCAAGATATGGAAGGTCATAAATATGGGAATTTGGGCCACCTCTTTGAGGAAAGGCTGGATCCTGTTCCAATCTGACCGTACCTAACTGGAAAGGACTATATTGCTCACCCCTACTTCCCTAATCAGATAAATTTATAGTTATAGCTATGTACTCATGCCCAAAACCAACTCAACACTTCTGTCTGTGTTATTTTTCATTATATGCAATTCTATTCTTTCTATTCCCTTCTGCCTATGAAAATCTTTCTCATAGGTAAAGACTCACCTCAAGAACACTTCCTCCATAAAGTCTTGCTTTATTTATTTCTTTATCCTATGTAGGTGGTGTGCCTAGTGAAAACGAATGTTAGACTCAGAGTGGGAAGTCTCTAGATTTGAATTCTCATCCTATGATTGATTAATTGTGTGGCTCTGAGTGAGACATTAAACATTTTTGAGTCCTATTTCTTTCATTTGTAAGACAACAGCCCCTGTACTATCTGACAGTTTTGTTCTGAGAAAAATTCTTTAACTAAAAAACAGTTGGGAAGTATCAACTATAGAACCAGGAGAACAGCAAATTTTTATGATGACCAATTATGATAAACTAAGCTCTTCTCAATGATGCAGTGATCCAAGATAATTCCAGTAGACTTGGGATGGAAAATGCTATTTGCATTCAGAGAGAGAACTATAGAGACTGAAGGTGGATTGAAGCATAGTATTTTCACCTTTTTTTTTTTTTTTTTTTTTGCTTTTTGCTTTTTATTTCTTATGGTTTTTTTTTTTCTTTTTGGTCTGATTTTTCTTGCATAATATGACAAGTATGGAAATATGTTTAAAAGGATTGTATATACATATACATATCTATATTATATAAAGATGTATTTATATATATCTTTATATAATATAGATTCATGTCAGATTGCTTGCTGTCTTGGCAAGGGAGGAGGTAAAAGAGGGGAGAAAAATTTTTTTACAAAAATGAATGTTGAAAACTATCTTTACATGTATTTTGAAAAATAAAATACTTTTGAGAAAAAAAGAAATATCAATTATTTTTGTTACTGATTCACTAATAGCTTCTTTCAGAGCACTTAATTATATGATCTTTGGCATTCTTAACTGTCACAAATTGTCAGAAGTATGTCAAACTAGTAAACAAAACTCATAGAAGTGGTTTGAACTACTTAAAATATAATTGAGAAATGTTTAACAAGGTAAAAATAAAATAAAGTGTAGATAATGATAATTTATGGTTTTCTGAGAGCATAAGATAACTGATCAAAACAATCAGTTTTTATTTTAGTTTGATACCACTAATGTAAACTACTTTTATCTATTCCTTTAGATTATAAATTCTTTGAGAGTAGGAACAATGTCTTATACTTCTATATCCCCTGTAACATCTGGCAATGTGCAAAATACACTCAAAAAATGAGAATGATCTAATTAATGAATGAAAAGATAATAAATATATTCATAGATAGAGATGGTAATAGCTACAGAGGAAGTGGCACCTAATATCTAGTAAAAAAGAAAAATTGCATTTTAAAGTATGTAGTTTAAACCCCTGGTTTTATAAATAAAGAAATTGAAATTCATAAAAGATTGCAAAGGTCTTGGTAATCTTAATTATCTCTCATATCTTCAGTTATCATCTCTCTGGAGGTAACTCTTAGGAAATTCTTTGAATTTCAATCCCTTATCTCTAACTGCCTACTGTTTTTTTAAAGTACAGAATTAGGAAATTCTTTGAATTTCAATCCCTTATCTCCAACTGCCTGCTGGACATTTCCATCTTTATTTTCCAGAAACACCTCTAATTCAACATGTTCAAAACTTCTCATCTTAATCTCAAAATCTGTCCTTTCCCTTAACTTCTGTTCACTGTACAGAGATGGCACAAAACTGATAGGGACAGCTAATATATTAAATGTCAATCAGAATCCAAAAAGATTTTGGTAGGCTGGTGAGTGAGCTAAATTGTCTGCCTCCCACAAATTTTGGTATGATGTCTCATCGTTGATATTATCTTGAGTGAAATTATTAGTTGTGTCTATAATTTGCTGTTTCACCCAATCATTCTTTAGGATGAGATTATTTAGTTTCCAATTACTTTTTGGTCTATTTACCCCTCACTTTTTGTTGAATGTAGTTTTTATTGCATCATGATCTGAAAAGAAAGCATTTACTATTTCTGTCTTCCTGCATTTAATTTTGAGGTCTTTATGTCCTAATATCTGGTTAATTTTTGTATAGATTCCATGAACTGCTGAGAAGAAAGTATATTCCTATCTATACCATTTAGTTTTCTCCAAAGATCTATCATACCTAACTTTTTTAATATTCTATTTACTTCTTTAATTTCTTTCTTATTTGTTTTGTGGTTTGATTTATCTAATTCTGAGAGTGCAAGGTTGAGATCTCCCACTATTATAGTTTTAATGTCTATTTTTTCTTGCAACTCTCTTAACTTCTCTTTTAGAAAGTCAGATGCTATACCACTTGGTGCATATATGTTTAGTATTGATATTGCTTCATTGTCTATGTTACCTTTTAGTAAGATATAGTTTCCTTCCTTATCTCTTTTAATTAGATCATTTTTTGCTTTTTCTTGATCTGAGATAAAGATGGCTACCCCTGCTTTTTTGACTTCACCTAAAGCATAATAGATTCTGCTCCAGCCTTTTACCTTTACTCTGTATGTATCTCCCTGTTTTAAATGTGTTTCCTCTAAACAATATATTGTGGGGTTCTGACTTTTGATCCAGTCTGCTATCCGCTTCCGCTTTATGGGAGAGTTCATCCCATTCACATTTATATTCTATATATAGAGAGAGAATAATTCTGTATTTCCTGCCATCTTATTATCCCCAGATTATGCTTTTCTTTTTCTTGCCTCTTACCTCTTTTCCTAGTGGGCACCACTTCTGTCACGCAGCAAGTGAGTTAAATTGGGCAAAATTTCATAGTGATACAATTATGTATAAGTTCAACAAATTGACTTCTGGATTAAGTATAAAAGAAGGACAATATAGCAGTTTTCACAATAAAGATTTCAGGTTTTAGTGGACTGTAACCTAAATGTGAATTGAGAGTAATTGATGTAACCACCAGGAAATATCATAATACCATCTTGGGCTGTCTTAAGAGGAACATGGATTTCTCCAGTTGATAAATAGTCAAAGGATATAACAGACAATTTTCAGATGAAGAAATTGAAACTATTTGTAGCCCCATGAAAAGATGTTCCAAATCAATTATTGATCAGAAAAATGCAAATTAAGACAACTCTGAAATACCACTACACACCTGTCAGATTGGCTAAGATGACAGGAAAAGATAATGACAAACATTGGAGCGGATGTGAGAAAACTGGGACACTGACACATTGATGGTGGAGTTGTGAATGGCTCCAACCATTCTGAAGAACAATTTGGAACTATGCTCAAAAAGTTATCAAACTGTGCATACCCTTTTATCAGTAATGTTACTACTGGGCTTATATCCCAAAGAAATATTAAAGAAAAGAAAGAGACCTGTATGTGCAAAAATGTTTGTGGCAGCCCTCTTTGTAGTGGCCAGAAACTAGAAACTAAATGGATGCCCATCAGTTGGAGAATGACTGAATAAATTATGGGATATGAATGTTATAGAATATTATTGTTCTATAAGAAATGACCAGCAGGATGATTACAGAGAAGCCTGGAGAGGCTTACATGAAGTGATGCTGAGTGAAATGAGCAGAACCAGGAGATCATTATACACGGCAACAACAAGACTATACAATGATCAATTCTGATGGATGTGGCCCTCTTCAACAATGAAATGATTGATGCCAGTTCCAATGATCTTGAGATGAAAAGAGCCATTTGCACCCAGGAAGAGGTCTGTGGGAACTGAGTGTGGCTCACAACATAACATTCTTGCTCTTTTTGAATAAAGAGTTTGCTTTTTGTTGTTGTTTGCTTGCATTTTGTTATCTTGTTCATTTACTTTCCTTTTTGATCTGATTTTTCTTGTGCAGCAAGAGAATTGTATACATATATTTACACATTTAAAAAAAGGGGGGGAATATGGCTTCCTAGAATCATGTGCCAGTTTTATTGAACTCTGCCCTACTCAGACTACATCTGGATGACTTGGGGTGCCATGTTCCATGAAGGACATTAATAAGCTGGAGAGCTTCCAGAAGAGTGGAACTAAAAATTTTAAACCATGCTATACAAATGAACAGTACAAGGAATTAGGGCTGTTTGACATAAAGAAGAGAAAGCTCAAAAGAGAAATTGTAGCATTCTTCCAGTCTTCTTGAAGTCTGTCTTATGGAAAGGGGATTAGATTTATTCTTTTTGGCCCCAGAGGTCAGAACCAGGAGCAATGGATGGAAATTTCAGAGGCAAATTTAGGATTATAATTGGAACTCTTAAAAAATAGAAAGTTGTTGCCTCAGGAGTATTTATATATAAGATATATATATTGTAAATAGGAGGTAATCTCACTGGAAAGGTCCTCGAAGTAAGAATGGGGAATAAAGAGGGATGGCACTGAGGGTCCTTTACAACTCTGAAATTATGTGATTTCATGGCCACTCAATAGTAAACGATGATTGTCTTTTTTCTGCTCTGTCTTCAATGAAATGGAGGGTCTCAAAAATGAAAAGTACTTCAGAGCTAATGTAGTCCAACTTGTGGGTGAACAGAAATTCTCTCTAAAGCATTCCTGAAAAGTATTTATCTTGCCTTCATTTGATATGTTCACTGATGGTTACTGCAGTCTCTTAAACTACCCAGGTGCTACTTCCAGATAGCTCCCCTTTTTAGAAAACTATCCTTGGAATTGAACCAGAATTTATTTCTCACTTTACAGAAGAGAAAACTAAGAAATTGTTTCTTAGGAAATTGAAGTGAATTGAACCAAAATTTATTTCTCAATTTACAGAGGAGGAAACTAAGGCCCAAAGAAACTGAATGATTTGCTCAAGATCACCCAATTAATAAGTGTTAAACCTTGGGGTTTGACCCCAGGTCCTCTGTCTCCAGTCAATGCTCTTCTCATTGTGCTACATCACCTCCTTCAGTCTTTGTAGTGATCCCAGATTGGTCCAAAAGAATTGAGTAAGCCTTGCTTCACGCCATTATCTCCTGAACAAAATAAATAATTCCCTGAACAGGGTGACCTCTGACAGAGGGTGAGTTCACTTTGTCTTTTGTAGTCCTTGGTTTGAGCAATAGTAATGATGTTTATAAATACATGCACACACAAGCTGGCCCTTGAACTGTACATTTAAAAGGAAAGTGATAAAGATCATTTAAGAGAAGAGATATAGGAGGAAGAAAAGCAGACATTACTTCCAGAGAGAGAGAACAGACAGACAGACAAACAGACAGAAAACAAACAGACACCCTAAACACTCTCAGGAGTAGCCGTAAGGACTGGGTGAACTGGGCCCCTGGAAAGAGGCCTATACTTCCCTGTAGCCTGCTAAGAAAAAGGTACCCAAATCTAGAGGAGTAATAATCCAAATATCTCTCTTTGCTGGTAAGTCATGAGGACCTCTGGTTCCTGGGATTATGAGCTTCCTGTCTTTTTCCTTTCTTTTTATCCCTAGAGATAAGAACAATGCCTTACACATAGTGGATACTTAATAAATGCTTACTGACTAACCAACTTTTTGACAGAATGAAGACTATTTATGGATTTGTAAGGTATCCTTTGTGTTTTATGTCGGCAAGATATCCCATATTCAAATATCTTGTTAGCTCAGGACCTTGCTTTGGAATCTAGCTTTTGGGGGAGAACTATTAATGATCTGATTTTTCCTAGACAGAGGTGTGAACAATAAAGTTATTTATTAAGAATCCTCCAAGACTGAATGAATATAGTTAGTATGAGTCCCAAAGCTGTGGTTCTGGACTATATGTATCTATAAATCCATGGCCTAGAAACTGTTTAGCATCCTCTGCCCTAGTTTCTGTTATCCAGTACCATTATTGTTAAACAAATCAAGGCTGCACACTACTGAGAAGCATTTTGTATTAGAGTTTGTTTTATGGGTTGCTAGAGCCAGGAAAATTCGTCACCTGATGGCCAACCTTCTGGTGTTAAGCCGCTCTAAACTTGGCTTGACTAGTCCTCAGAGGGCTGACGCAGTCTGTCACTTGGCTTATATTCAGTGACCTTGAGCTTAGTGTACTCTATAAGAACTTGAATTCCTAGCATAGTCTTTAAGGAAATCAGGTGACCTTTATACCATAATGAGGCATCTCAGTAGACCTTTCCTAACAGCTTGAATTAGAATTAGCAAGAAATGTAGCATCTAGAACAAGGGAAGTTCCACTGTATTTTGAATTTTCAAACTCTTATTTGGAATACTATGTTCAAATCTAGACAGCACATTTTAAGGACATTAACAATGTAAAGTAGTTATAATATGATATGAAGAATGAAGAAATTGAGAAGGTTTAGCCTGGAGTAGAACAGACTTAAAGGAAACATGATGTCCTACTTCATCGATTTGGAACAATCACATGATCCCATTCTGATGCTTTTTTGTGGGTTGGAGGTGACAATGGATTCTCAAAAGTGAATTTTTCTGAAGAACAAATTCTGGTAACATCAGAAGGTTCCTAATATATTTTCTTCAAATAGAGAATTTGCTTTTTAAATGCTAGAGAGGTCATTTAATAGTCAGGCCATTTAATGATGAAATTATGGCAACCTATGAAAAGAGAATAATACAAAATAGCCTCAGGCTTTTCTCTGAAATAAGAGTACATATTTTTAATGATAATGATCTTCTATTAATATTGTACAGATCTGAATACTGTGTTCAATATTGACTAAAGGGCAATGGATAGGAATATGGTGAATATAAGCAAATGCAACCTATTACAAATAAAGAATTTCATAGAAGTGCTATAAAAGACTTTTAAAGATGGACTCATAACTTAGAGAAACCAAGGCATAATCATTACATAGACTTAATGTTCCACTGGCATCCATAGAATGTCAAACAAATGTGAAGATTTCTAGTAAACTCCCTGGGGTAAATACCCATTGAGCAAAGACAAGAGTCATACAAGATGGTCAGGTAAGTATGGATCGCAATCTGCATTGTGGGTCAAATAGCCTCACTAATGAGAGCGTAGGTCCTTAAGACTTCTGCCTGTAAGGCAGCCCAGAAAAAGAATCAATAGGTGAAAATTGCAAATTTTATTTCACTCAATATAAAATAGAAACTTAATAATTTGAGCTACTTATTAGCAGAGTGCTCTCCTTCACAAAGGAGTGAGCTCTGTCATTTTCAGTCTACCAGCAGAGGATAGACGAACAAATGTCAGAGATGTGGTAGAAGGGCAGGTCTAAATTGGCTTAATGTTTCAAATTTGGAAGTGAAATGAAATGAGAACAGCAAACAAAAAGAGATTTATTTAGTCATAGGTGGGAAGCATACAATACAATACAGCACTGATTGAGCTAAGTAGTTTTCTCTGATTCTGTTGACTATGTCATCTCTAGTCTAAAAGAAAGTCATTGGCTCTTAGTTTTCTAGTACTTGTGCTTTGGCCACCAGGAAACTACATGAGTCGATCAAGCCTTAGTCCCTTAGGTCAATTAAACCTTGGGGATAGTTTCAGTACTTTTTAAGGAAAGACTGCATTAGACCATATGGGAAAAAGTTACCCCAAGCCTTCATTACAGGTCCTTAAGAAGTATTATTCCTAATACAAATGCTGAAGAAGAAATTCCCACACAAGATGGGATTGAACTAGTTGACTTCTAAAGTCCTAAATTTTTATGGTTAATCTTTCACCTGATAGCTGAGAATGGGAGTGATATCTGAGATATGCATGTAAGACAAGAAGTCCATAGAAGAGAAGCTCTGAAGGGGCTAACCATGGTTGTCCTGACTTTGAGTATATGTTTCACAGAGCATTTTCAATCTTCAACAAAAACCCTAGAATACTCCATATGACCTGGTTCACAGCCCTCAGCTCCTTCCTCCAGAGTCCTCTGACAGAGAAATAAGACCAGACTGGGGAAGAATTCTGACTCAGTTCTTTGGTTTGGGGTTTTGTGTTTTATTTTTATTTTTTGTTTTGTTTTACTACTTGAGGATCCAAAGAACCAGAAATATTTATGCCTTTGTTAACACAAGAAGGCTGAGATACTTGGAAATAAAATTCTGGGAGATATATGTTTTGTGGTGTTCTTTGTAATTTTACTGGAGGGGTGCTATGAAGTATGGGGAATTCAATAATAAACAAGTTTAAGGACAATGACTTTAAAGACCAAAATAGGGAAACAATATTTTTCTGATAGAAATGACAACCCCTATTTGTTTTTTACATAATTCAAAATAGTTTACATAACTTAGTTCATTATTCTTTCTCAAATTTATTACGTCCTAAGGATATGTTCACACTATGAAAACCTTAGGCTCACAAGAAACACATTTTGGGATGTACAGTTTTAGTTCTGTTTGGGGGCCATTTTGGAGACAGTGAGACATACTGTTGTCTGTAGAGCCATCTGCTGGCATAATTTAGCATTTTGAGGGGTCTGATTTAACTGGTAATAAGAGAATTATAAGATTTTGAAGAAGTGAACCAATCTGTCCCTCTGCCTTCAAACACATCAAACTTAAATGATCCCAGACACTTGAATATGGTTCATTTTATTAATGTCCCAGGAGGATATCTGGCAATCATATATGCCAAACTATTTTAATAAAAAAAAATCTACCAAGGTCTCAAGATCCCTGACTGTCAGGGTTTCATGACTTTTGACAGAGACACACCTGAGAGAACAGGAAAAGGTGCAGATGATGTCAGGGATGCAGTTAAAGTTGGTCATGTGAAATAAAGCTCTTTGTGGCCTGTGCCCTGCTTTCCTGTTTTTCTGACTTATTGTTCACCTCTAGACCCTTGGATAGCAATGATTCAGCAAGGAAAAGAATGGCAGAATTGTTCCTGTTGATGTTGACCATTCATTAGTCAACAAGCACCTATCAGGTGCTTGCTAGTGCCAGACACTGTGCCAAGTACCAGAACAAACACAAGAAAAAGATAGGTCCCTGTCCTCAAGGGGACTGGCATTTCCTCTTTAGATAATTTATGCAATGACATGCTAGCTTCCTGGAGGCGTGAAGAAGGCACATTCAAGACAGATGGATGAGTCTGTAAAGCTTTTACTGCATAACTCTGATACATGTCACTGCCAGCCTTTTGGTGTGTGTATTGTCTCAGACCTTCTACAGTAGAAAGACAACACACAAGAAGGGGCAGAAGGTACTCAGTGTACCAGGCTCTGTACTAAACATTGGGAATATATATACAAGCAAAAAATATCTCCTGCCCTCAAGGAACCTACATTCTAATAGGGAAAATAATATAGAAAGGGGAGCTTTACAGCAATGGGAACAAAGTGAACCTAATTGGGGGTAAGGTGGCAGGTAAGGAAGATCTCCTTGTCCACCCCCATTAGAGGTACTTACATTAATATTTCTCATTAAAAAAAAAACTGGCATAGAAGAAAGAACCCAACTATAAAAACTTACTATGGGAATAGGGAAGACCAGGGTTCATCTTCAGAGAAGGATACTGAAGCAAAAAAATAAAAAAGCTTCTTCTACTCCAAAGAGTAATGTTAAATAGCTCCCTGCTCACAGAGAATTTATAGAATTCAAAAAAGAATTTAAAAATCAAATGAAAAACATTGAGAAAAAACTAAAAACTAAAATAAAAATAAAAACCATGTAAGAAAAACAAGAAGATTATGAAAAAAAAAGTCAACCAACTAGAAAAGAAGACAAAAAAGTCTTAAAAACAAAAATCACTCTTTGAAAATTAGAATTGAGCAAGGGGAAGTCAGTGAAGCTTTAAGAGGTCAAGAATAAGAAAACAGAATACAAAAAATGAAAAAGTAGAACAGAATATGAAGCATCTTATGAGAACAACAACAGATGTAGAGAACAGATCAAGAAGAAAAAAATATGAGAATAATTGGACTACCTGAAAGCTGTGATCAAAAAAAGAACCTTGACACAAAAATGCAAAAAATAATCCAAGAAAATTGTCCTGAAGTATTAGAACATGAGGGGAAAGTAGAAATAGAAAAAAAAAATCCATCAATTACCACCTCGAAAAGATTCTTTGTGGAAAACACATAGGAATATTATTGTCAAGTTTTGAAACCCTCAGATCAAAAAGAAAAATTTGCAAGAACAAGAAAAAAACAATTCAAATATGCTGAAGCTACAATTAGAATTGTATATGACTTATCAGCAGCCACAATAAAAGATTACAGGCCTTGGAATAACATATACTGGCAAATAAAAGAAGTAGGTCTGTGGCAAAAAATATGATATCTAGCAAAATGATCCATAATATTGAATGGAAAAAAAATGAACATTTAATCAACTTGCAAATTTTTAGTACTTTCAACCAAATCTGAACTCAATAGAAAATTTAACATCTAAGAGATAAAATCAAAGATTAATTTCAAAGAACTTAACATGGACAACTTGTTTATATATTTTACATGGAAATATATTCCATTTTTTTAAAATGACATCAGCAATTGGATAGCTCATAAGAAAGAATGGGGGCAGAGTTGAGTATGATCTGACTGACTGTAAAATTCAAAACCATGTAGAAAAAGCAAATTTACATTTATGGGTCATAAATTTGGTTTCTAGGATTCAGGTAGAAAATGAACCAACCAACCTTGTCTTGCTTCTTTAAATATGACATTTTGCTTTACTAAGTCCTTTGTGCTGCAAAGATTTGTAAAAAAGATATTGTAAAGATAAGGTAGACATATGAGCAGTTGATAAAATAGGACTGCAAAACTAAGGACATGTATTTTACCCCCTTAGTAGAATAATTAGGAGGCAAAAGAGGGAGGGTGGCTTGTAGAAAACAAAGAATATTGATAGGTAAAGAAAATCTTTTATCAATTATACATATTATGGAGACTGCTAAAAAAAAAAAAAAACTGCTCTGGCTCAGAGAAAAGATTATTAAATTTTCAGTGTGAGAATTTACACCTCAAAAAATTACAAATGTTATGAATCAGGACTTGATTTATTGTTTTGTTGTTCTGCTAGACCTAAGAGAGTGATGGAGATGTTAATAATGAGAATAAACATAAAAGTATGTCATGAATATATATTTTATGAGATACTTGTTAAATATTACCGGCACACCTCTGGTATCACTTTTGAAAAACTTTAATTGTTAGCAAAATTTTTTCTATGTTGACTTCAAATTTGCTTCTTAACAATATTCATTGGGAAACCAGTAAGTTGTGCCCTCTGGGGTCTAGTAAAATATGTCATTGCTAGTCTACATGACAGCTTTTCAAATGTTTGAAAGCTATAATTTCCTCTTTAGGTCATCTAATCTCCGGGGTTAAGGGACCCAGGTTCCTTCAAATGATCCTTAAATGGCATGACCTCGGGGCTCATATAAGCAATTCTATCTCCAAAGGATTTGCAAAGGGAAAGGAGGCAACTAGGATGCTGCAGCAGAATGAACACTAGACTGAAAGTCTGGAAATCCTGAGTTAAAATCCAGCCTCAGACATTTATAATCCATTACCTTCTGAATGTCTCAGTTTCTTCAACTATAAATGGGCAGAGGAAGATATCACCAATCTTGTGGAACTATTGTGAAGATAGAATGAGATAATATTGATAAAAGTGCTTATCACAGTACTTGGCAAATAATATGTGCTTTATAAATGAGTATTCCCTTTCCTTTCTCTCAAAGGATATAGGAAAGCTAGGATGAAAGGGACAAAATGGAGGGAAGTAGAGGAAGAAGAATTAATTTAGTGTTGGACATGTTGATTTGGATATGACAGATTAAACTGGGGACTCATATACATAAAGAAGTTAATGGAACTCATGGAACCAGATGAGATAACCAAAAGAAATTGGACAGAAAAAAGAATATTAATGCAGCCAAAAATCTCATTAGCTTTCTGGGCTACAATATCACATTGTTGGTAGACTATTCCAGATTTCTTCAGAATTATTGCTAACTAGTCACATCTCCTCCATCTTGTTCTTGTGAATTAGATATTTTTTAACTCAAGTATAAGACTTTACATTTGATTCTATTAAAGTCCATCCTATTGTTTCAATGCTTTAGCCTATCAGATTATTTTTAAATCCTGTCATCTTGTATCTGAGCTCTTCTCAGTTCTGTGTCATCTACAAATTTGATAAGCATGCTATCATGCCGTTATCCTACTTATGGACAAAGATGTTAAATAGTACAGGGCCCATGCACAGATCCTGTTGATATATCCCTGGGGACCTTTTAGGATAATAGAGAACCATTGGTGACTGATTTGTTGGGGTCCAGTCATTTAGTCATTTCCAAATCTACCATGTTGATCTTTATCCAGTCCCTCCTCTTTTCCATAAGAATAGTATAAAAATTTTTATTAAACATTTTGTTAATATCTTAAGTAAGCCAAATAAGAGTATGCATACCTTTAATTCCTGATGGTAGTGAAACATTGCTGGTTGAGGTTTAGGCATTCTGTGTTGCAGTGAGCTAAGTCCATTAATTTGGTTTGCCCCAAAGTAGGGCAAACTGTTCAAGGTCAGAAAATAGAGCAAGTTAAAAAGGGCAAATGAGTTTGTGAGTAGCCCCTGAACCTCCAGATCCGGTGAAATAGAGAAACAGTTTTAAGAACAAAATAAAATCTAGGTAAACAAGGTCTACAGCCTTTTCCTGCTGTACCCACTAGGAAATCTCTATAGAAGGAACTAAGTTTAGTCTGATATAATGTATTCACCTTTGTAATCACAGTTTCTTTTTCTAGACATTCATGCCAGAAATTGAGGGCAAGTTCACTGGCCAGTAGTTTGTAGATTCCATTACATTTTCTTCTCTCTCTCTCTCTCTCTCTCTCTCTCTCTCTCTCTCTCTCTCTCTCTCTCTCTCTATCTCCCTCTCTCTCCTTCTCTCTCCTTTTTTAAAAATTCAGAATATTAACTCTTTTCTAATCTTGTCAACATATCTCCTGTTATGTTTGATTTTTTCAAATATCACTTAGAGTAGTTCAGCAATGACATGTTCAAGTTTTTTCAGTTCCCAAAGAGATAGTTCATTTGGGCCAGGTGAGAAGCACTAATGCATTGTTGATGGAATTGTTAACGAGTCTAACCATTCTAGAAAATAATTTGCAACTACACCCAATACAATCGCACTAGTATATCAGTATCCCAAATGGATTTAAAAAAAGGGAAAAGGACCCGGTTCACAAAAATATTTATAGCAACTTTTTTGTGGTGGAATTGGAAATTAGGGAGATACCCATCAATTGGGGAATGGTTGAACAAGTTGTGGTATATAATTGTGATGGAATATGGGTGACACAATATAAACAGTGTAGGAGGCTGGAGTCAAAAAGAATTTTCCTTATGAATTCAAATATAGCTTCAGATACTTACTAGCTGTGTGATCCTGGACAAGTCACTTAGCCCTATTTCCTCAGTTTCCTCATCTGTCAAAAAGGCTGGGGAAGGAAATAACAACTCATTCCAGTATCTTTGCCAAGAAAACTTCAAATAGGGTCACAAAAAGTAAAAGTTGAACACAATTGAAAAATGAACGAACAACTATTGTGCTATAAAATGAAAAGAACTCATGCAAAGTGAAGTGAGCAGAACCAGGAGAATACTGTACTTAGTAACCGCAATATTGTAATAATGATCAATTGTGAAAGAGTTAGCTACTCTGGTCAAAGTGATGCTCCAAGGATTTATGATGAAATTCTAAGGACTCATAATGAAAAATATAATCCACCTCCACAGAAAAAACTGATGAACTCTGAATGCAGATTGAAGCATACTTTTTTAAAAGTTTCATTATTTTTCTTAGGGTTTTTTTTCTGTGTATTTTCTTTTGTTAACTGGACTAATAGAAAATGTTTTGCATGATTTCACATAGATAATCAAAGTCAAATTGCTTGCAAGGGGGAGGAAAAGGGAGGGAATGAGAGAAACAACTTGAAACTCTAAATTTTTAAAATGAGTATTTAAAAGAATTTTATGTAATTGGAAAATATTTAACAAAATAAACTTAAATATATGAAGGAAAAAAGTATGTTATCCACATATTGGTTCTTCTGACTTTTGAAAATTTCATTAATGATTTTTTTAAAAACCTAATATAGATGAAAAGAATAAAAACAACAAAACTGGGTGGTGTATTATAATTATCCTGAAAAAATGCTGAGATAAATTTCTTTTCTTTCCTTGCAGAGATAGAAGGCAAAGGTCATAGAATATTGCATATACTGTCAGATTCAGTCAAAGTATAGATTATTGATTTTGCTAAAAAAAAAAATTTTAAATTCCTTAATACCAAGGATAATCCTTCAAGTAGGGAAGGAGTAGAGGCACATTCAGAAATTAATTTATTTTTAAAAGTTATAGATTTATTTTTTTTTTGTAAATTTAGTCATTTTAAACTTAAATACAAAATGAGAAAAGACAAAACATTGTCATGTAAACAGCTGAACATGAGAGGATTCAATATAGAACAATGAATATCCATTTCAAGAAAATCAATATAATAAGTACTATACATTAATATTATTATTTTGCTGAGGCAATTGGGGTTAAGTGACTTGCTCAGGGTCACATAACCAGGAAATGTTAAGTGTCTGAGGTCAAATTTGAATTCAGGTCCTCTTGACTTCAGGGCTGATGCTCTATCCACTGTGCCACCTACCTGCCCCAACACATTATTTTTAAAGATACCAGTGTTTTTTTTAATTTTGCTTCCTTTGTTATGCCACAGTTCTCTTTAACTGTCCTGACTCAGTTTCCTTGTATAAGTTTCCCTTGTCTCAGTCTTCCTAATTACTCCCCTAAGCTGTAAATCTCCCTCTGGTCCATGAAGGCTGAGGACCAATTAGTCTAAGGATATAAATTGTTAGCCCAAGTAAGATAAACAAGAGAGTAGACTTCCTGATTATCTTCTGTCCTTGAAAAATTTACAACATCCCTTAAAATATTCCAAGATATTTCACTGACATCTTTATCTCTGGGTTCCTTTTTGATTCATAGCCTTTTCCAGCTGGGCTTTTCCCGCTCTTTTTTCCTCTTCTTTGTCTCTAAAAGGTATATAAAGGTTAGAGATTCCCCCAGTCAGGGCTGGACAATTTGAGACGAGAGTCCTGTCCAGTCAATCTTACTCTCCCATTAATAAAATATTAAAAACTCTCTAATCTCTCTCCTGCCTCAGTTTCTCTGGCATTACACCTTCTAGGCTTTCTTTTGTTCTCTTCTGTGTACTTTTTACTTTATTTTTCCCCTCCCTACACTCACACACACACCCTAAACAAGGTTACAATTAAAAATGGATATATTTACACACAAACACACATACATGCACAACATACATACACATATATATAGATATCCAAAAACATATGCATTATATATATACATATTCACTCATATCCATATATTTAAGGCTGTATACTATGCTTATTTCCAATTGTCATGTGTTTCTTTAAAGGTGGATACCCTCTTCATTTATAAGTTCAGGTTTTTCCATGTTTTTCTAAATCAACCAGCTCATCATTTCCTATACCACATATATATTCCTATATCTACATCAGCAATATTCCAACCCAATCTCATCCTATCTGAGAGATTGTTTATGAAAGTTCCACACCCCCCCCCCAATTTCCTTCATTGTTTTTTTCTTGGCTAATGTTTTAATTATTCAAGAAAATTTTAATTTAAAATAATTGACATTATCCATTTTGTATTGCAACAATGCTATCAGCTGGATCTATTTCCTTTACATCTTTTTTTCCTGGTTTATTTAAGATTTCTGATCTTTTGTTCTTCCAAATGAACTTTGTTATTACTAGTAAGATAATTTTTTTTAACAATTTAATTGGGATTATATTGAATAAATAGATTAGTTAGGTAAAATTGTCATTTATAACTTATATTGGCTTTATCTACCAATAAAAATTACTTCAATTACTTTGATCTGACTTTATGTGTATAAAAAGTATTTTATGTTTATGTTCACATAGTTCCTGAGTTTGTTTTGATAGGTGTACATTCAGGTATTTTACATTTTCAGTTATTTTAAATGGCCTAAAACAATTTTGAATAATATTGCTGATGCATAATATAGTTTCTCTATTTTTTCTCTTTTGATTAAATCTATTTTAATTTGAACTTGGATATCATAATTACTCCCTGCTTGGATATATTTACATAATAGATTCCACTGTTGCCTTTTAGTTTATCTTTGTGTGTATCTCTCATTTTTAAAATGTTTCCTAAAAGCAACATATAGTTGAATCCAATTTTTTTTTTTTTTTTTTTGCTGAGGCAATTGGGGTTAAGTGACTTGCCCAGGGTCACACAGCTAAGAAGGAATTCAATTTTTTTAGAAGAAAATGTGAGATGGCTTTTATTTTATTTTTTTTGTTTTGTTTTAAAATTTAATAGTTTTGTATTTTTTAGATACATACAAAGATAATTTTCAACATTCACCTTTGCAAAACCCTGTATTCCAAATTTTTCTCCCTGTCTTCCTCCCTTTCTAACAAATACAATTCTTCTAAACATATTTCCATATTCGTTATGTTGTACAAGAAAAATCTGTAAATCCAAATTTTTAACATTTGCATTTTATAGGTAAATTCATGATTTCCCTCCTCCCTATTTTTCCTTACTATCTTTCTTATCCCATTTACTCTATCCCTCATCAATCCTCTGCTTAATATTTGCATTTTATAGGTAAATTCATGATTTCCCTCCTCCCTATTTTTCCTTACTATCTTTCTTATCCCATTTACTCTATCCCTCATCAATCCTCTGCTTTACTTCCATCTTCTACTTTGTTTTCCTATTTTAAAAACCTACTTACTACTCCAAGGGTCCCTCCCTTCTTCTCTCCCTTAACCCTATTCCCTTGCTTTCTAACTTCTTTCTGTTTTTAGACTTTTATACCCTTTGAGATATGTATGTTCCCTTTTTAACCCATTCCTGATGAAAGCAAGGTTCTAGCACTACCTGCCCACCCCTACTAAGCTTCCTCTGGACCAGTTTTTCTTTCTATGACTCATTTGTATGAGATATTTACTCCTTTTTAATCTTTCTTTACACAGTTCTTTTTTTTTTTCTAAAGAATCATAATTTATTGGGTAAATTACCTTTGATCACAACCATAGCTCTTTTGCTCTACTACAGTATTCTAAGACTTACAGTCCTCTAACATAGTAGCTGCTAGATATTGTGTAATTGTGCTAGGTTTTTATTGTAGCTCCATGATATTTAAATTGTTTGTTTTCTTGTTGCTTCTAACATTTTTTCTTTAACATGGAAACTTTGAAACTTGTGTGTGGGTCAGAAACCATTAATAAAATAACTGGATAGATCTCTAGAAACAAAGCAAAGTTTATTTACATTCTCGAGAACGGCATCCCACCCATCAAGCAGACAATTGAAGAGAGGAGGCGCCGTAGGGGGTAGGGTCGGCGCTTTTATCCCTAACGCAAATTCCCCTTCCCACCACTGACCCTCATCCTTATTGGCTGAGGATCTTACATTTTAAAGGCGGGAACTATCCAAGAAATTGAACTTGACCAACAAGTACATAGTTGCCCATATTTGGCTGAAATAGGGAGGATAACAAGAAGGGGACTTAAGTATGCCCTTAGGGGGCTAACAGGGAGGGGATAGCAGGAAGACTTTAAGTATGTCCTTAAGATAGCAGGGAGGAGACACTTTGCGGGGAGGAGACACTAAGTATGCCCTTGACCTTAAAGTCCTTCAGGCCTACTCAAACTTTGAAATAGATGAAGCCTTACTCGATTTTCACAACTGTCTTGAAAGATCTCATTTTATCTCGTTCAGTCCCCCCTCTTATTTATACACTGAGATCTCTTCAACATCTTTATACAACAAAATATACAAATTTAGTTTCACACAAACTTCCCCTTCCTCAGCTAACAAATAATCCAGCATAAGGCTGTTGTAAAACAATATTTTGTTTGAGTAGCTTGGTCAGCCAAAAGGTCTAGTGCCTCAGCAGTCTGATTGGTGATAATCTCTACAACTGCTTGAAGCTTAATTATCCTGTTCAGCATATATATTGGGGTTCCATATCCCCAACTTCCATCTTGAGCCCAAGTGGCTGGCTCATACTCTATTCTTTCTGGAGGCCAGGAGTCACCCCAACCATTTGCATCTCCAGTCTGGAGGTATAACTCTCCAATGGAGGTGTCTAAATCCCATTTCTCTCTTCCCAAATCATCGTTTGCCTATTCAGGAAGAAAGAAAAATTTTGTCCTTATTAGTCCAAGTAGGCGAGTATAAGCAGTTAAACCACAGATCTAATAATGACCCATTAGAATAGGTTGTTCCCTCAAAAATATGTCTGAACTATTCCTTGTAAAAGGGCAATATTGCTGGTCTCTCGTCCCTAGAGGACCTTCCCCTACAAAGTGACATACTGACATTTCCATAAACCCTGATCGTTCCTCCTACAACTGGCAACTGGCCATTGACCTATTGGGTTAGAGGTATTCCAAAATGTGGGAAACAGTCCCATGTTTCCCAGGTGTCCCTGTGGTGACATGGTACCAACCCATTGATGTCTAGACAGGTAAAAATTTAAGTTTTCCAAATCTTTGCAGCCTCCCTCGTGTCTCCTAGAGACAGAGCAGACAAAGGAAGTCCTTTGTCAATCCACAGCAATTCCTGAGGAATTGTGCCAGAGCTCCCAAGAGCTCCAAATGATGACTGCAATGTCCACTACAAGATAAAGAAAGAAAAAGTCCTTGTCAAGAGTTAAATCCACTAACATACACTATTTCCCAGCTCCCTGTTTAACAAATCCTATCTTCTGTCAATGGCCACTGATATTTCTCTTCTAAGTTCCAGAAATCAGCCCCATTATGAATTTGGGATCAGTTACTAAGGATCCAGGTGGGGCTTAAAGGTTATAGGTTCCCATGGCCATAAGCTCAGTGGTTGGGATCCACCAATCGATCCAACAATTTGATAAGTTAAAAGTTCTCCCTATATTCTGCATGAGCAGGAGGAGCTGGTTCTCATCTCTAGAAGATAAAGGTCTGGTTTCTATGGCTATCATGAGGAAATAGGCAGACCCAAAGCTCAGGAAAAGCCCCATGAGAATTTCCCAAAGTAATTAATGTAAGAAAAGTCATACAATTACAGCGCACTGGATTCAGAATGTGTCCCATTCAGTGGAAGTCCCCTCCTCAAATGTAATTTGAGGTCTCCACATCTTCAACTGTCCACTCAGATAAAGGTGGCACCACAGGTCCTTTAGTTCTGGTGTGGTGTGTCCAGCCTCGCTCCTGGGTGCAAATTGCAGTATCCGAGAGGTCAGTATTACCTGGTAGGGTCCATCAGGGTCTGTCCCAGCAGAGTCAGCTTCTCATCCTTCCAGGAATGGATTAACACCCAATCTCCAGCTATGAAGAAGGAAACCTAGGAGTCTGAGCTATTAACCCTTCTGCTGAAATTCTTGTAAATGTCTTAGCAATGATTTAACACCTCTTAAGAAATAAATCCTTTGTCTCTAAGATAGGGTCCCAGTTTCCCATAGAACAAGCCTAGTGACCACACAATAATTCCTAAGGTGAAAGCCCAATTTCTCTACGTGGCTTGGTTCTGATTCTAACCAGAGCAAGAGGTAGTTGGGTCTCTAAACATAATTTAGTCAGTTGCCATTTTATTTCCTGGTTCATCCTTTCTACTTTCCCAGAAGAGGGAGGATGCCAAGGGGTGTGGAGATCCCAAGTGATTTGATCACATTCTGCAACACCTGGGCAGAAAAATGTGTTCCCTAATGCGAGTCTATCCTCTCCGCTATTCCATATCTAGGAATAATTTGTTCTAATAAGACCTTACTGTCGAGGCAGTTGTTCGGGCTGAGGGGAATGCCTCCACCCATGAGGTCAGATGGTCCACTATGACCAGCAAGTATTTGAGGCGACCCACTGATGGCAGCTAAGTGAAGTCCACCTGGATGCTTCGGAATGGTCCGATTCCCGGAGGTCGTCCCCCTTTTGGGATCTGGCGATGAGCAACCTTGTTAGTCTTTTGACAAACGAGACAGCCGTCCACCAGTTGTTGGGCTATTATATAGGCCAGGGGAAACATACCTTGTCAGCACAGCATCACACAGGTTTTGGACATCCCAGAGACTGCCCTGGTGCGGTTGCTGAAGAACCTGCCTCATACTTGCTTTGGTCAGTACCTCTCTGCCATCAGGTAAGAGCCATCGTTCTTCCAAGTTCCCAACTGCTCCGAGAGTCGAGGCCTTCTCTTTTCCTTCTAGTAAAACTGGGAGAGGGTAGACTAGGGGGAAGTACAGGTATCACAGTCATCATGAGAAATCTCCTGGTCTCCAGCTCCCTTGGCCTCCTCATCTGCTGATCTATTTCCCCTTGCCTCAAAAGAGTTTCCCATCTGATGTCCCTTTATATGTATTACTGCTACATTCCTAGGGGCCAGAATGTTTTCTAGTACCTCTCTAACTAGTGTATAATGGACCAGTTCTTCTCCTTTACTATTTACAAATCCTATTTCTTCCCAAATCCTTCCAAATACATGCACCACACCCCAAGCATGTTTTGAATCAGTATATATATTCCCATCTTGGTCCCTCAATAACTTCCAAGGCTTGATTTAAGGCATATAATTCACAGGTTTGGGCCGACCAATGGGCAGGCAGACTGCCTCTGGTAACAGTGGAAGTCCTATCTCCATCCACAATAGCAAACCCATTTTTCCTTTTCCCATCTACCCTCTAGAGGATCCATCTACAAACCAATTTACTCCCCCAGGCATTGGGGAGTCTTATGAATCCTCTTACTTTCATTTGAAAATCGATTTAACTCTAAACAACAATATTCCTCTGCAGGGGTGGTTCTGCTCCAGGGGACAGGAGGCAGGATTAAGATTATCAACATTCTGAAATCTGTGAGCCATCACCCAGCTCTCTGATTTAATAGAGTTCTTACTTGGTGTGGGACACTTACTCTAACACTGCCTCCAAAGGTGAGCTTCCTACTCTCTTCTACCAAGAGAGTGGTAGGAACTACTGCTGGTACACAGATAAGCCATCCTTTGGCTACCGGATCTAATACTTTAGAAAGAAGTAAAGCCACTGGTCAGGAATCTTTTGCTCCAGCAATGCAGCATGGGCAGCTGATCCTATAAGCCTCTTTCCCTTCACCTAGAGTGAATTCCCCTTCATTTCATTTTCTCTGCATATATAATGGGGAATTGTGTGGGTGTCAAATGTGCTCTTCCCATATAGCCCCCCCCATGATGATGCAAAACATGAAAAACGCATCTGACGACAGTATAGATCTTTGATAAGTCAGGGGCCTAGGATTGGGGTTCCAGAGATAGCCCTGCCCACCATCAACACACAGTGTAAAAGGCTCTAGGCCTAAACATTAGCCTAATCAGGGCAATGAGATTCCCAGCTTTCTCAAAAGGCAAGGTGGGAGTGGCCCCAAGTACTTGGGCTAAGTAAACCTTTAGATAAAGAAACTCTAGCCTCAGGAAGTAAAAAGGTTAAAAGATTAATAGCAACAACCAAACATTGGCTGCAAATTAAAATATCTATTTAAGGAAGTTTTACTTCAGTTTTTACCTTAAGTTTTAACCATTTCACCTTATGACCTATGCAGTCACACCTGAATTCAAAACTCCCAGCAAATATTAGCTGCAGTGCCAAAGGATTTTATCTTCTACAGCAATTATTAATCAAGGGCTTCAGATGAATCTAGTTCTCAAGAATCACAGTAAAGGGTTTGTAGCTTATACAGGTATCTTTCTTATCTAAGTAGATAGTTCAGATCATTTGCCTTTAAAATACTCAAATACAAAGAAAAACAATTCTAAATCGCATGTTGTGCATCCGTTTCCACATAAAAGAAACTTTTAAATCTTTCAGATATAACAATACTCTCTTCATTCTAAAAATAAAGAATTTTTGGAAATAACACTATCAAATTATCAGATCAAATTAAAATCCTGCTCTAGTGATTTTTTTAAATCATCTTCCTTAAACAATGTAATGCCAGAGAAACTGAGGCAGGAGAGAGATTAGAGAGTTTTTAATATTTTATTAATAGGAGAGTAAGATTGACTGGACAGGACTCTCGTCTCAGATTATCCAGTCAGACAGAGATAAAAGATATACTGGGACCAAGGAATTCATATTGGTCCCAGGGCTGGAGGAGTCCAGCACACAACTGACAGCTGCCATACTCCAGCAATGAATGGAGGAACCCCAACTTCTTAAATACCTTTTTGGAGACAAAGAAGAGAAAGGGAGGGAAAGTTTTTTATCAGGGAGGGGAAGCCATAAAACCCTAAAAAATTCAGAGACAAAGAAGTAAAGATATCGTGGGTTATCTTGGAATATTCTAAAGGAATATTGTAAATCCATAAAAGAGTCAGGAGATCTACTCTTTTATCTTGCTAATTTATAACCCGAGAGCGAATAATCCTTAGTTTTACTGGGTCAGAGACAGAACCGTTAAGGAAACTGAGACAGGGAAACTGAGTCAGGACAGTTAAAGAGAACTGTGGCATAACAACAAGGAGACTACCATGCACATAAATAAGCATTAAATAATTTGCTTTAGACAGATGGAATCTTAGTAGAAATTAATCACTTTCAGATAACTTACAGTTCCAACAAACTTCTTAGAGCAGACTTGAAAAACAAAAATAAAACATTCAGTTATTAACACCATATAAATGTAGGCTGTTCCTTTAAACAGTAGAAGCAATTGATAGCCGAACCAGCAAGGTGTTGTAGCCACCATACTTAATGGAGAAGGGGGATTAGATCACCTGACAGGGTCCATCTCCATGTGGCCACTCTTCCCCCACTCCACCATGCTTCCCAACCCTAACTTATCACAATTAACTTTTTTTAAGGGTGCCATTTCCCCAGGATCCAATCTGCCAGCTCAAGACAGTCCCAATCTCATGGGATATATCTCCTTTTCCCATGGCAAATGGCAGATTCACTAGGGAATTTGCCTTTTTCTTCCCCATTTCTGGAGAGCTATTTTACTCTCTTTTTCTCTCCCACTTTTTCTCTCTTCCTGTCCCCTCTCTCTCCTTCCAAAGCTTATTTGCTTAAACCTTCTCCAACATAAGTTAAACACTCCCAAACCAATACTAGATGCTCCATTTAAATTATTGATTGCTTTTGTAAATCAATCTTTCTTGTCCCTTGTCTTTAAAATTTAAAACTTCCAAGATTCTCAAATAACTGAACCAAATTTCATAAAACTTATAATTGCCCAACAGAGATGACAAATTTTAAGGCATAACTCAGTTACAAATTACCCAATACCTCTAGAACACATACCATCTAAGTAGGGAGATACAACCCCAACCTCCCCTAAGGTAAACTACCAGCATTTTGTTTTAATAACCTATATTTTTCACCAAATAACAGTTTCTTTCCCTTGGTCCCACGTGGCCCTGCTGCAGTCAGGACCCATGGGAGGGAAAGGAAAGAAGCCACCGTCTTCACTCTCTCCATTCCACATATTTCCCCGATGTATAGGGTGATTATGATCCCAACTGGGATCTGCTAACCGTATTTCTGGTCAGCTGAAACTACTCCTGCAGCTGGAGGGTTTCTCCTGTCCTACTCTTTCATAGCTGCACCTCTAATTAGTCCCCTCTCCTCTAGTGAGGAGAGAGAATGCAAAATAGACCTAAGTTCTCCTCCCAGCCTGAGGGCCCTTGGAGGGGCTAAAGAATTCAATCCTTTCCTTCTCTTTCAGGTACAAATTCAGGCTTTGGCACCCCAGTATTCAATAGTGCCTTCCTCAATATCTTTGTCGCCCCAGACAAAACAACAATACCTTATCTCTTTTTCTTGCTTTTTCCTTTATATTTTGGCCTTTTGTTCCAATTACTTAATTTATCTCCCAAGGGACTATCTACCGGTATTTTCTGATCATTTTTCTCATTTCTCTCCGCGATGTCTGGCTGGGACTGGGCCACACCCATTGAATTTGGACAGAATCTAAATTCCAAAACACCCAAACATGCCAATTGTCGCCAATTGACTCCAGTCACCCTAGAAGGCTTAGCCAAGCCTATCCTGTCCAGAGACCCAGAGTTTAAGACTCCAGGCCTCACAGGGTCCTGTCCAGAGACCCCTCCAGAGTTTAAGACTCAAGGGCCTCACAGGGGCCTTATCTGGTCCTGTCCAGAGACCCAGAGTTTAAGACTCCAGGCCTCACAGGCTCCTGTCCTGAGACCCCCTCCGGAGTTTAAGATGGGGGCTTACCTTTCTGGGTTGTTGTACAACAAATTGCTTGACTGACATCTGTCCTCCACCGAACCGGTCGGGATTTTTACCGCGGAGTTTCTCCCTTTGCTTTGCTCTGAGTTTCTCCACTTCGGGCCCACTTTCCTTGGGGAGTAAGGAGAAGCCCTGGACGCTGGCGGGCTGCCTAAATCAGGGCAGGGCGCCACCCCACCAGCACCCCAAGGGTTCACCTACTCACCGCAAGTAGTGTAATCCCGGACGAGCCCCCAAAACTGTGTGGGTCAGAAACCATTAATAAAACAACTGGATAGATCTCTAGAAGCAAAGCAAAGTTTATTTACATTCTCGAGAACGGCATCCCACCCATCAAGCAGACAATTGAAGGGAGGAGGCGCCGTAGGGGGTAGGGTCGGCGCTTTTATCCCTAACGCAAATTCCCCTTCCCACCACTGACCCTCATCCTTATTGGCTGAGGATCTTACATTCTAAATGCGGGAACTATCCAAGAAATTGAACTTGTCCAACAAGTACATAGTTGCCCATATTTGGCTGAAATAGGGAGGATAACAAGAAGGGGACTTAAGTATGCCCTTAGGGGGCTAACAGGGAGGGGATAGCAGGAAGAAACTTTAAGTATGTCCTTAAGATAGTAGAGAGGAGACACTTTGCAGGGAGGAGACACTTTTTTAAGTATGCCCTTGACTTAAAGTCCTTCAGGCCTACTCAAACTTTGAAATAGATGAAGCCTTACTCGATTTTCACAACTGTCTTGAAAGATCTCATTTTATCTCGTTCACTTGGCTATGATATTTCTGTAAGTTTTCCTCCTGGTATCTCTTTCAAGTGGCAATTGGCGATTTTTTTCTTTTTCTATTTCTGCTTTGTCTTCTTATTCTAGAACTTCATGGCAATTTGCCTTGATAATTTCTTGTAATATTTACCAAGATTTTTTTCTTAATAATAATTTTCAGGTAGCCCATCTGTAGAGGCTGGAAGGGACCCCAAAAGATTGGGAGTTGCAGACCAGTGTCATGAGGTGTCTCAAAAAAATTTGCAGGCTTTACCCATATCCAAGTCAAGGGACAAAGTTTATTATATTGTTATGCCACAGTTCTCTTTAACTGTCCTGACTCAGTTTCTCTATACAAGTTTCCCTTGTCCCAATTTCCTTAACTGTTCTGTCTCAATCGCTTATAAATTAGCAAGATAAAAGAGTAGATCTCCTGACTCTTTTATGGATTTACAATATCCCTTAAAATATTCCAAGATAACCCACGATATCTTTACTTCTTTGTCTCTGGATTTTTTAGGGTTTTATGGCTTCCCCTCCCTGATAAAAACTTTCCTTCTTCTTTGTCTCCAAAAAGGTATTTAAGAAATTGAGGTTCTTCCATTTATTGCTGGAGCATGGAGGCTGGCAGTTGTATGCTGGACTCCTCCAGCCCTGGGACCAACATGAATTCCTTGGTCCCAGTATATCTTTATCTCTGTCTGACTGGATAATCTGAGACGAGAGTCCAGTCCAGTCAATCTTACTCTCCCATTAATAAAATATTAAAACTCTCTAATCTCTCTCCTGCCTCAGTTTCTCCGGCATTACAATAATTGTAATGCCAATTAAAAGGGTCTAATTTCCAAGAGAATTTAGCAAAGAACCTGGAGCAAGGAGACAAATTTATCCAGTTCATGTCACAGATATGCTAATTTTATGGCCTAGAGATAAAACTGAGGAGTGGTCTCAAGAATTCGGTTATCTCTGACCAGTAGACCCAGGACTTTAGAATCATTGAAAGACAAGATTGTTCTAACAATAGCATCTTAAAGTTACACTCTCAGGATCACTAATATATCTTCCCTAAAGATTAAGGGAAGAAATATTATTATATTCCTAGGCCAAAAGACTTTTACAATCATTAACAGAACAATAGTATTCTTAGATCAGAGGGCCTCAGAATCATAGATTCCAAAGCCAGAAGATTTAGAATCACTTGTCAGATTGTTAAAACAGAAGCATCCCAAGGTCAGGAGACTTTAAAATTATTGCTGTATTCCCTAGAAGCTATACTCCATCACAACTATTTTTTTGTTATTTCTCTTCCATCTGTTTTCCAGATCAGTTGTGTTTCTATTGAGATGTTTCACTTTCTCTTCTATTTTTTCATTTTTTAAATTTTGTTTTATTATTTCTTGGTGTCAGAATATCATTAGCTTCACCTTGCCCAATTCTAATTTTCAAGAAATTATTTTCTCTCTTATGCTTTTGATTTTCTATAACAAGTTAGTTGATTTCCTTCTCATAATTTTCTTGATTTAGTCTTCCCCCTCTCCCCCCTAATTTTCCCTCAATGTCTTTTATTTTATTTTTAAAGTTCTAAGAACTCTTTTTGTGCTTGGTACAATTTGACATTTCTCATTGAAAAGGGAGTGACTTTTTTGTTCCATTTTCTTCCTCTGAATATGAATCCAGATCTTCTTTGTCCCTATAAGAGCTTCCTTCTCCTTTGTTTACCCATTTTTATTAATTTTTTTGTTATTTTGTTTTTTTAGTAGGAATTGGTATAATCAAGTTCTAGTCCTGAGGTATGGGGAATGATGTCTCAACCCTCAAGTCCTTCTTATTGTTATTTTCTGAGGTCTACTACTAAACTATGTGGCTAGTGATCTTGGTCCTTGTGGTACCTCCAATGGCTGCAAACTATAACTGTCCCCTCTCCCCTGAAACTAACACTAGAGACTCTGCTCTCCTGCAAGTGCCCATAGCTAGAATTTCCTTCCAAAATAGATTTCCTGCCAAATGACAATGAGGCAAAGATCACACAAATAAAATAACAAATAAACTTATTTATCCAAGCTGATAGCAAATAAGAAACAGTGAAATTATATAGATGAGAACATACCAAACAGTACACAGAGTGAATGAGATCTCCTATTGTGAACATGATCTCTCAGCTCAACATAGAAAAGGAATGAGAGGCAGCCAGAGATAGAAAGTATCATATCTCAACCAAAGGTAAATTTCCTGATTTCTTTAGTATAGTAAGTTGGGGATATGGCTATGAACAAAGATGCTAGCTTCTCTATGTGCTAGTTTCTTTCCTCTAGTCAAATATCTCTCCTTGAAGAGGATATTCAACTACACTGCTTCTCTCTTAAAGATAAAAGCCAGAAGCAGCTAGGTAGTCCAGTGCATAGACCACTAGCTCTGAAGTAAGGAGGACCTGAGTTCAAATGTGACCTCAGACACTTAACACTTCCTACTGTATGACCCTGGGCAAGGCACTTAACCTCAATTGCCTCTGCACAAAAAAAAAAAAAAAAGAAAAGAAAAGAAAAGAAAAGATAAAAGCCAGAAGACATAGAATCTCTCTTTCTCTCCACAACTCTGCCCCCACTAAAATATAGTTGAGTAATCAGAGACAAGTTGAGGATTACATCAATAAACAGTTATCCAGCACTTATTATTCCAATTACTATGTCAAGTTCTGAGATATGAAGAAAAAAGAAAAGCAAAAACAATCCCTGCTCTCAAAAATATCAGTCTAATGGGAGCTACCACCTATGTACAGACAAATTATAAAAAAGATAATTTGGAGATAATCAGCAGAGGGAAGGCATTTAGTTGCTTGTGTAATAAATATTTGTTAAGTACCTCCTCTGTGTCAGGTACTGTGCTAAGTGCAGAGGTTGCAAATATGAAAATGTCCCTGCCTTCAAGGAGCTTACAATATAATAAGACAACATTTTTTTAAAAAAGTGATAAGGGAGTGACAAAGTATCCATTGGGGCATAATGGAGAAGCAGCCAGGTGAGAAAGGAAGAATAATTGGCCTGAATAGAAGTTTGGGGATGAGTTATTTCATCCATCTTCCAATCAGAAAATCGGAAAGGTACCAACAAGGTGTGAGCTCCAAGATCCTAATGAGGGCCCTGAAGTGGCTGTAAGTATTCAAATTTGCACTATTTGAAGTGATATGATTCCAGTCCAAGGAAAATACTCTGTGAATTTGAATAACTACTGTTATTGTCTCCTCACTGTTCCTGAAGTCAGGGGCATCGCCCCTTTTGTCCTCTCTGTGCCATCCTTTTATACTCCATGTCTCTTCTTATTTGGAGCTGTTTTCGATGTGAGTTCCTGGAGGGCAGGGACCATGTTTTGACCTTTTTGAGTGTTTCCATAAATAATATTGTGCCGTCCCACTTTAGTGAAACAAAGTCCTTAGTGTATTGCCAGAGAAACCGAGGCAAGATGGAGATGAGAGAATATCTAATAATTTATTTAAAAGGGAGAGTTTTACTGGGACCAAATGGATCCATGGTTTGGTTCCAGGGCTGAATGAGACTACCATCTCCAAGAATCCTGAAAACAATGTGAGTTCTCAATGACATGTGGCTCAGACGCAGGGGGTAGACTGAGGCAGGGGCAGAGTCAGGGTGCTGAGAGCAGGAAGGGACTTTGACAGGGCCGGATGAGCCACAGGAGATGGGATGACATAATCAGGGGGAGGCACCACCGACATGGGAAGAGGCATCTTGATAAGATGGTATCTGATATTCTGATAGCTTGGGATGGGGAGAGACATTCTGATATTCTAAAATATAAGAGGGAGGGATGGTTTTGCAGGATTGAGCAGAAAAATTATAAGCTGAAGCAGAACAATTAGGAAAACTGAGTCAGGATAATTAGGGAAACTGAGGCAGGACAATAAAAGAGAACTGTGGCATAATCATTAGCACCTGTAATTTTTCTCTTGTTCAGTCGTGTCAGATTGTTTGTCACCTTTTTTTTTTTTTTTTTTTTGATGGGGGGGGGGGGTTCTTAGCAAAGACACTGGATTGGCTTGTCATTTCCTTCTCCAGCTTATGTTACAGATGAGGAAACTGAAGCCAGGATCACACAGCTACTAGGTATCTGGGACTGAATTTGAATTCTGGTCCTCTTGAGCCCAGACCCAGTATTCAATCCACTAAGCCTCTATGAACATCAGCTACTATTCGTTGATGCGATGGGTGCTTATTACTCTTGGGATACAGGACAAGTCGCTTAACGACGGTCTAGGCCTCCGTTTTCCCCTCTGCACATGAAGAATTTGGTGTGGCTCTGCAAATGATGAGGCTCTATAATTGTTCTGAGATCAGCTCAAGTCGCACAGCTCAGGCTCCACAGAGAACAGAGAGCGAGGTGACGCAACTCGGGGTTATTTCAGGCATGGAACAGTGAAAAACAACGGGATTCCAACCGCCCCAGTCTCCTAGAGGGGCTCCGTCAAAATCTTCCCGGGCCGGACCTATACGTCACTTCCGGTTCCGGGCCCTCGTCTTGATCCCGGATTTGGATGTGCTCGAGGGTTGTGGGCTAGCTTTTTCCTCTCTTCCTTCTCCCCACGATGTCTGCGTACCTAGTGTGGTTACACTGAGCCCTGGGCGCTGCCCCCAGAGCAGTGAGTGTCTGGATTCGGGGAAGGGATGGCAGCGGGAGACGGTCCCTAGGGAGGGCCTGGGGCGGACGCCGCCTGTGGCCGGCGCCAGGTTTCTCAGGGTGTCCCGCATCCCAGGCGGAGTGTCGGGACTTGTTATTTGTTTGCTTGCGCTAAGCTTGGGCTTTAGGACCAAACGGCTTTGAATCCGGACCTCGTTGCGCCCGAGCTCTGGGCAGGAAATAGAGCTTTTTCCGGTCACCTTAACCTGGAGCAATGGATTTTTGGTCGTGGGACTTATTTCAGTCTCGAGAATTCCAGACTGGCTCGGGGACCATCCTGACCACAACCCCCTCCCAGCAGCGGAGCCGTGGTTTCTTCTGTATCGAGGCTGTGGAAGGTGCCGGTGACCGTGTCTCTCTCCAAAGTCAGGACAGTTTCAGGGTTCCCCCGTCATCACCCCCACCTACATCCTGATGTGTGTGGGCGGGGTTACCATCCAAATGTGCAGTTAACCGCCTCGGGCAAGTCGTCGAGTTTGCCTAGTTAATAGGCCGAGGGTGTGGGGCTTACGACCCTTTAGACTTCCTGGCTAACCTGAATATATAATGCTGTTCTTGAGAATAGGAGTCCTTTTTATAGCTAGCATCGTGGCTCGAAACTACTAGGACTAAATCTCAAAGGCCTCTTCCAGCTCTGACCGGCGCAGCCCAACAAGCTAAAACTTGATATGAACTTCAAAGCGTCTAGTCCAAAACCCTGATTTTACTGATGAGGAAAGGTCTAGAAATCTGAAGTGATTTGCTCAAAGTTTTGATTGTTTATATTTATATCTTGGGTGACTAGGTGCTGAATAAACGTTTATTGAATAAATGAATCGATGTATAAACTGTTGTACTTATTAGCTTTCCATTTAACAGCTCACCCAAAGATAGCTTAGGGCAGCTAAGTGCTATAGTGGATAAAATGTTGTACTTGGGGTGAGGAAGACTCGAGTTTTAATCTAACCTCAAATACTAATGATATAAACTGTGTCCCCTTTAATCTGGGGGGGGGGAAGGTCGGAAAGGAAAATTCCCATCCTCCCCCCAAGATTAAAGGGGACACAGTTTACATCACTAGCTGTGTGATCCTGGGCAGTTCACTAAACCTTTCTCAGCCTATGTTTATTTTCATCTGTTAAATGGAGATAAGGACAGTGCCTGCCCACCTTATATGATTGTTGCTTTTATTATTTGTTTCATTTTCATACTATTTTGAGTTTTTAAATTAAAGCTTTTTATTTTTCAATACATATGCATGAATAATTCTGCAGTATTAGCCATTGCAAAACGTGTTCTATTTTGCCGTTCTTCCACCCCTCCAGATGGCAAGTAGTCCAACATATGTTAAACATGATAGAAATGTTAAATCCAATATAAGCATACATATTTATATATTTTATCTTGCTGTATAAGAAAAATCAAATCAAACCAGAAAAAAATGATGAAGAAAATAAAATATCTTGTTAATTTTTTCTCCATTTTAATAAGGTGACTTTGCATATTTTAAGGATATATGATTATGGGAGTCTAGGTATTCCCTCCAGTAACACAGAGCTTTGATCTGGCAGTGACTAAAAAAAATTAGTGGCTAAAAAAAAAAAAATCACCTCTTGGATAGCCCTTTAGCAATGAAGATTGGTTTTCTGTAAGATAAACGTATTGTTGGTCCTTTGGCCCATTCTCAAATTAATTTTATCCCAAAACCTGCCATTTGTTATGATGTGTTGGTATGGCCTTTAAGAATCTGGGGGCATCTCCATGCCATGTTGAGATTTTGGAGGAGAACTCTGGTAGGTCATGATAAGGATTTACAATTTAGAGGGAATTGATAAATATAAAACAGTGGACTTAATTTCATAGAAATAAATGCCAAGGCCTTCACAGATTCAAAAAAATCATTTTAATTAGTATAAAGTAAAGACAAAGACAAAAAAGTTCATGTGAAAAAATGGGGAGTGATAGTGGATTACAAGATCAATAAAAGGCAAGAGTGCTGCATGGCAATATTAAGAGAAGCGATAATCTAAATGTTACTCATTTAAGACAGCTTCTGGAGTAGTGTCTAGTTCTAGGTACCATGTTTTAGGAAGGCCAGTGATTATCAGGAACATCCTGGAAAGAGTGATTTGACTACTTTAGTGAGATGATAGGAAACTGAAATATGAAGGTTTTTGTTGTTTTGTTTTTTGTTTTTTTTAAGAAACTAAAAATGTTTACTGAACTTAGTAGGAACATCATAGTTTTCAGTTCTTTGAAAATCTTCCATCTGAAAAAAGAGATTGAACTTTTTCTGGAGAAGTAGATTTAGTTTTGATGTACAGAAAAACATCTTTATGATTTGTGCTATCTGAAAGTGGAATAACTTGCTTTAGGGAAGTGGAGAAGACTTCATCCCTTAGAGGTCTTCAAGTAGAGAGTAGATGATCACTTATAAACTTTTAAGAGATTCCTGTTCAGCTGAGATTTGGTTGTTCTCTCATAATTCTCTAATTTCTAGAGGAATTATGAAAGTATAGCTGCGAAAATCTCTTCCCTGCCCCTCTTTATTCCTAATTCCAGGTATCATGTGTGTAAATCTAGAAAATTCTACATAATTCAAATTTAATTTTTTTAATCAAGTTATTAAGATCTAAACATTTTAAGAAGGATTAAGATTTTCTTGAGTGGTCTCCTGGGAACAGGGAAAGTATTTCTTGATAATTTCAGGACACAATATAGTTTAAGCTCTTGATAATATTGAACAATAGTTTTGAGGAAGGCAAGATGCAGGGGAAAACTTGCATCATTTTCTGCAAATGTTCCCTGTCTTCCTTTCACAGGGTTTTAGAGCTCTCATTTGGTTGTGATCTCCCTGATGGAGCAAAGGGAAAAGTTGTTGGTACCAAATCTTGAGGGTTCCAAGGAGAAAAAGATCTTGAGAAGCTCTTATACAGGTGAGGGACAGAGAAGATAATCTCAGCCCCCAAAACAACTGTGGTGATATTTCTCATTTTGAATCTTGCTAAAACTATTAACTAACTTGCATGATTATTATTTTCATAGTAGGTATGGCTGTAGGTTCACAGTTAGCCATGATGGTGCTAATAGATGTTGCGTCTCTTCTGTGCTTTGGGACAGTGTATCAATTTGGTTTTAGATTGACAGGACCAGCACTTAAGTCCCCCCAGATTTAAGATTTCATCAGTGTGGAAATTGTCCTACTCATACAGGTCAACAAACCTTGTAATTTTTAACCCAAGTTCTCTCTAATACTGAAAAGTCAAGTGGTTTCCCATTGCTCATATCATAAAACTAATACATTTCAGAAACAGGAAATGAATCCAAGTTTTCCTGACTCCAAAGTTGCCATATCCACTATACTATGATTCCTCCACAATTACAGTTTACTAGATTGAGTAATTGCTCAAATTCAGGAATCAGCTCAAGCACCTTTTTCTACACAAAGCCTTTTCCAATCCCTTTAACTACTAATGCCTTAATGCCAGCCCTGCATAGGCATTTCACATAGTGTTAGACATGTAACAAGTGCTTAACTGATGTTTATTGCATTTTTATTATCATGACAGAGACTCACTTTATATTTTCTATTTACTCTTTCAGAGAATAAGAACAGCCTGGAAACTCTTACCCAGAAGTATCCTAAAGATGAGGAACCTAAGGAGATACCATCAGAATATGGTACATCAGAGTATGGAACATCTGAGAAAGATGTTCCCCCAAACACTGACCCTGAGAATACTAAAGAAATGCCATTAGGAAGGAACAACAGGGTCAGGTTCTGGAGTTTTGAGTGGAAAAATGCTCATGAAAATAATTGTAAAACAGAAACTCAGTGGGGTAAGCCTATAGGAAAAGAACAAAGTAAATCTATTTCCTGGGAATGGGGCTCCAGAAAAAACATTGCCATTACTATCCATCAGTCACTACCCAAAAGAGAAAAATCCCACAAGTGTCTGGAATGTCAGAAGAGCTTCAATAACATCTCTCACCTTCGAACTCATCAAAGGACTCACACAGGAGAAAAGCCTTATAAATGTTTGGAGTGTGAGAAATGCTTTAGTAACAGCTCCCATTTGATTCAGCATCAGAGAACTCACACAGGAGAAAAGCCCTATCAATGTAACAAGTGTGGGAAAAGCTTTAGCAGTACCTCACACCTTATTATCCATGAGAGAACACACACAGGAGAGAAGCCCTATAAATGTCCAGAATGTGGAAAGAGTTTCAGTAGCAGCTCACATCTTATTCAGCATCACAGATCTCATACAGGAGAAAAACCTTATGAATGTCCTGTGTGTGGGAAATGCTTCAGTCACAGCTATGTTCTAATTGAGCATCAAAGGACCCACACAGGAGAAAAGCCCTATAAATGTCTTGACTGTGGGAAAAGATTTAGTCAGAGTTCCAGCCTTATTCGCCATCAGCGCACACATACTGGTGAGAAACCCTATAAATGTCTTGAGTGTGAAAAAAACTTTGGTTGTAACTCTACCCTTATAAAGCATCAGAGAATTCACAAAGGAGGAAAACCATATAAATGTCCAGAATGTGGGAAAAATTTTAGCTGCATTTCAAACCTTATTACACATCAAAAAACACACATAGAAGAGAAATCCTATGAGAGTACAGAATTTGGTGTAAATTTGAATCACAATTGTAATGCAGTAGAATGCCAGAGAACTCAGCCAGGAGAGAAAACGTATAAGTGTGAGTGTGGGAAAAGTTTCAACCTTAGTTCACACCTTATTAGACATCAGAGAACACATACAGGAGAAAAACCCTATAGATGTCCTAAGTGTTGGAAAACTTTCAGTCAAAGCTCCACACTGGTAATTCACCAGAGAATTCATACAGGAGAGAAACCATATAAATGTCCTGACTGTGGGGAAGGTTTCAGTCAAAGCTTTAATCTTATCAGACACCAAAGGACCCATATGGGAGAAAAACCTTATAAATGTACTGATTGTGAGAAATCTTTCACTCGTAATGCTTATCTCAGTCAGCATCAAAAAATGCACATAAGAGAAAAGCTCTTTCAGTTCCCCGAAGTTGAGGAAAATTTTACTCATGAATGGACCTAGAAACGCCAGGGATGAGGGGAGGAGGAGAAGGGACATGGACTTCATTCACTCATTTCCAATTTTCATATCTCTTTCCTCATGAAAGGAAGTTTGTTGTAAACTTTTCCTTTTATTGAACCATCATAATTAGGATCTAGTAAAAATTAGTTTACTGTTGAATTTCTTTGGCTTATCATCAACTCTGAAAAAGAAAGCTAAGGCCACTCTACTTAGAAGATGCAAAGACTCAAACCAACCAGGTCATGGATCTTCCCAGTGACACACAGCATCAAGGATGGAAAGAAAACAATTCTTTATTTAAGGTAAGACAGAAATAGTTCAGATTAATCCTAAAAACAAATTTTAAGAAAAAAATTTTAAATCTTGAAGCTTGACCTTCTGCTTAACTTTGCATTTTAGGTGTAGGCAAACTGTTATTTTTTCCAGATTCCTTGCTGATAAAATGATTCTGCTAAAGGACAGTGTGGTATTTCTGGAGTTGGAGAAGTTGCCAACGCAAAAAAAACTGGTATAACCTTGAGCAGTCTTGTTCCTTGAAAATTAGCTCTTGTAGAATGTGACACAAAGTAAATCATAAATAAACACTAGATAAATCTTATTTATCAGCAAAGATCTTTCATGAGGCTGTAGAAAATCTAGAACTAAAGGTTTTCTCTATTATACTGTCTAGAGAAACCAAGAGAGTGTGTGTTAAGAGAACATTGGATTATAGGGCAGGATACTGCAGGGTCTTTTTAGTCAATTAGGTTAGCCTATAACCTTTTGAAATCCGTTGCCACTATAGCCCAGTATCCCTATCAAAAAGAAGCAAGATTAGGAGCCTGAATTCTTTTCTTGTAAACTAAGTTATTAATAGCTAGTATTTTTCCCATCTCTGTGTCTTGCTTTTTGTATTGTATGGGGACTTAGTGAAATTGAGAAGTAGGTTCTTGTAGCTAGCTCAATGACTTAAGAGTCAAATGGACAGAATTCCATTATTATTGGAGTAAATATTGCTTTATCAGATCCTAATAATGCTTTTACCTTTGGCCTTCCTAAAAAAGAACCCGAGAACTGTGATTTTTCTATATCTTTCCCTGTCCTAAATAGGAACTTCTGTGGAAAATATAAACTCACTTTCCTAAATCTTTGCTTATTTGTTGCAAATGTATAAACGATAAATGTAGGTGAGAAGCCCCAATTTATATCTTAAGGAGTCCCAAATATATTTAAAAAGGATTGAGGTGAAAATTTAAAATTAGGCAGAAGCGAGTTGAACTGTAGTATTCCCAGAGAAACCCCTCTTTTTGCCATATTGAAATGCAGTGGTCCCCAGTTACACTGGAATTGCTGCACACTCCCTTCTCACTGAGATGGAGATGATACTGGGTGGTGACTGTATTATGATTTTTTTAATTGTCAAATGATGAAAAACATTGCAAAAACAAGTCAAATAAAGATATTTAAGATGTGTTTCTTTTTGATAAATTTGCTGCTTGCAGGGGTTGGAGAAGTATTAGTGGGAATAAATTATCTCAGTTCCAATGATTTATTCCTTTCTATCATAGCTTTACAAATGGCTGTTGAGACCCATTACCTGCAATTCCTCAACTTTTATGATCAAGAACTCTAAAATTTCTTTATCAATTCTTAGCCTGTTATAATTCATTCTCCCTATGTATCACCCCTCCTGAATCTATTATTTGACTTTAAATAGCCTCTAGTCTCTTCATTCCCCAGTACCCCTCCAGGTTATTACCCCATTTTGATTTATTTTCCTTGCTCAACATTACTCTGTTCTCTACTTTTGAATCCATCTCTTTTTTGTTCTATTGCTGATCATGTTTTTCCAAACTAGTCTATTTCTACTATCCACCTTCTCTGATCTTATATTGGAAGAAATGACGTTCCCATGCTGATTGATCCATTACAAGCCTCCCCTCCCCCCTTTTTTTTCATTTTAATTGGGTCCTCACTGAAGTAATTTATTCTCAATTGATTCTCACACTGTCTCAAATTTTTCCTACTCTTCTCAAGCCTCTAATACCACTCTTCTTTCTACTATCCCAGCAAAAGCAATAGAGATGATTCTCTTTACTACTTTACCTTATCAGATGAACAGAAGAGAAAAAGGATAAATGTTGGAAAAACTATGGGGAAATTGGGGTACTAATGCACTGTGGGTAAACTTGTGAACTGATCCAGCCATTCTGGAGAACAATTTGGAAGTATGCTCAAAAGGTTATAAACACCATATTATTAGGTCTCTTCCAAGGAGATCAAAAAAGGAGGGAGGAAGGACTTATTTGTACAAAAATAAAGCAGTTTTTTTTTTTTTTTATGGTGGCAATATATAATTCTGCTTTTTAGCAAATCTGTTTTATAATATGTCATGGAATGTTTTTCCTTTAAGGCTCAAAGCTTTTAGAAAAGAGAAACTCAAGGGACATAATTTTTAGTGGGGGATTAGGGATGATGGTTCTACAATGAAAAAAATTACCTGGGGCAGACAATTGCATAGTCCTAAATTTAACAGTGAAACAGCTGAACTAAGATCTTAGCTGATGGATTTAGAATTGGAAAGGACCTTAGAGATCATGGATCAACTGAGGCCCAGAATCATGCAGATAACAAATGACAAGTTGATATTTGAATGCAAAGAAAAAAATGAGAGCTCTTTAGTGAATCTATTTTATAATATATCAATTTATAATATTTTGTAATTATATATCTTATTTTATACTATTTCAAGGTGTGTGTGTTTCTTTGAAGGTTCAAAGCTTTTAGAAGATAGAAACCCAGGAGATGTAACTTTTTAGTGAGGGTTTAGGAATAATGGTTCTACAATGGAAAAAAATACCAGGGACAGACAGTTGCATAATCCTAAATTTAACAAGTAGAAATCATGGATCAACTGAAACCTAGAGAGGTAAATGTCATGCAGTCAACAAGTAACATGTTCATTATTTGAATAGAAGGTGGGGGAAAATGAGAATATTAAAAAAATATATTTTTTTAAGTTTTCTATATCAGGCCGGTGTAATGTCCTATGCAAGAATGGCATTAGGAAGAGAGGAGAGAGGCAAGAGATATTGCAAAAAGGAAACTCATGAGGGAGAGAGAATAGATGATAACCCATGTTAATAAACATGGGAGATAGTATTTAATCTGAAGGTAGACAGTTGCTTCAAAGTAAAGCAGGCTCATTAGCTTCTGATTGTAGTAAATTACCATCACTGTCCAACATATACAAGGGCATGAATATAAGAGTACATATGCATGACTTTAAGAATTCATCATGACATCTAATGTTAAAATGGTGAAGTGAGGAAGGAATCTTCTGAAGTCCTCCAAACAACTAGCAATTCCCCTCCAAACAAGTAAAAAACACCTCAGAATTGAGTTACTTACAACTAAGTAGACTATAAATCCAGGAGAGATAATAAAAGAATAATTGGAGCAGCTAGATGGCACAGTGGATAGAGCACCAGGTCTGGAAGTTGGGAGGAACTGAGTTCAAATCTGGCCTCAGACACAACACTTCCTAGCTGTATTGATCCTGGGCAAGTCACTTAACCCCAATTGCCTCGACAACAACAAAAAAGAAGACTATCTTGAAGCTATTATTATTAAAAAAAAAAAAAAAAAAAGCCTGGACAACATTTTTCATGAAATTATCAAAGAAAATTGCCCTGATATATTAGAACTAGAGGGCAAAATAGAAATGTAAGTATCCACCAATCACCACCTTCAAGAGATCCCAAAATGAAAATTCCCAGGAACATCATAGTTAAATTCCAAAGCTTATAGATCAAGATGAAAGTATTATAAGCAGCCAAAAAGAAATAATTCAAATATCTTGGAGCTACAGTCAGGATTACACAGTATTTAGCAGCATCCTCATTAAAGAGGAATAAAGAGCATCCTCATTAAATATGATATACTAGAAGACAAAGGAGTTAGGATTACAACCAAGAATCACCTATTCAGCAAATCTAAATATAATCTTTCGAGGGGGGAGGGGGAAAAAGGGGAGAGGGAAAGATATTTAACAAAATAGAGGATAGAGGATTTTCAAGCATTTCTCATTAAAAGAGCAGAGTGGAATGTAAAATTTGACCTCCAAATACAAGTCTCAAGAGAAATATAAAAAGGTTAAAAAAAAAATGAAAGAAAACAATTCAATAAAGTTAAATTTGTTTCTATATGGCAAGATAATATATGTAATCCTTAACAACTTTATTATTATAAGAGTAAATAAGAGTATTTCTAGACAGAGGATGTGGATAATAATAACTTGATGAAATTATAACTCAAGAAAATAAAATGAAGAGAAAGAAATTTGCACTGAAAAAAAGAAAGAAAATTGTACTGAGGGAGATTGAATGGGATAGATTATTCCACATAAAAGAGGCATGAAACAGCTATTATAATGATGAGGAAGTTGGGAGTGGAGATGGACAAAGCTTAAAACTTACTTTCTTCAAAATTGGCCTGGTGAAAGAATAATATCCAATTGGATACAAAAATCTATCTTAATTTATAAGGAATTAAAAAAGGTTGGGGATAATAGGAGAGGGAAGGGAGACTGATCATGGGGGATATATATTGGGGAGAGTTGTGATCAAAAATAAAATACTTGTAGGGAAAGAAAAGATAGATGGGTAAGAAAAGAGTGGGGATAAACAAGTAGAAAATAACATGAAGGCAAATAGATAGTTATAACTCTGAATGTAAATGGGATGAACTCACCCATGAAATGGAAATGAATAGCAAAACAGATTAAAAAATTAGAATCCTACAATATGTACGTTTGCAAGAAACATTTGAAGGAGAGAAATATAGGGTAAAAGTAAGGGGCTTAAAATCTATTATGCTTCAGCTGAAGCAAAGAAAGCAATGTAATAATTGTAATTGCAGACTAAACCAAAAATAGTTCTAATTAAAAAAGATAAGGAAATCATATGTTGCTGAAAGGTATTTTGGACAATAAAAATTGAATGAGTTACAGAAAAAAATAGATAATAAAACTATATTAGTGGGAGAACTCAACTTTTCCTCTCTCAGAACTAGATAAATCTAACCAAAAAAATAAACAAGAAAAAAGTTAACAAGGTGAATAAAACTTTGGAAAAGTTAGATATATATCATAGATCTCTGGAGAAAAGTGAATGGGAATTAAAAGAATAAATCTTTTTTCTAAATAGTACATAGTACCTATACAAAAACTGTAGGACATAAAAACCTTACAACCAAATGCAGAAAAGCAGAAATAGTAAATACATCCCTTTCAGTTCATAAGGTGATAAAAATTACATTCAATAATGGACAAAGGGAAATTAAAAATTAATTGGAAATTAATCATAAAAAGTGGGTCAAAGAACAAATGATAAAAACAATTGATAATTTCAGTAAAGAAAATGACAACAATAAGGCAACATGCCAAAATTTGTGAGATATAGCCAAAACAGTACTTAGAGGAAAACTTATATATTTAATTGTTTACATTAATAAAATAGAAAAAAGATGAGATCAGTGAATTGGGCATTCAAATAAAAAAAAAACTAGAAAGAGAACAAATTAAAAATCCCCAATTAGACACAAAATTAGAAACCATGAACATCAAAGGAGAAATTAATAAAATTGAAAGTTAGAAAATCATCAAACTAATGAGTAAAACTACTGGTTTTATGGGGGAGGGAGAAGAGAATAATAAAATTGATAAACTTGTTAATTTGATTTTAAAAAGGAAAGAAGAAATTCAAATTAATATCAAAAATAAAAGGGGCAGATTCGCCACCAATAAAGAGAAAATAAAGATAATAGTTAGGAGCTCTTTTGTCCGATTTTATGCCAATACATTTGACAATTTAAGTGAAATGCATGAATATCTATAAAATATAAAGTACCGAAATTAACAGAAAAAATAAACTATATAAATAACCAAATCTTATTAAAAAAAATATTGAATAAGCTATCAGTGAACTTCTTAAGACAAAATCCCCAAGACCAAAAGGATTTGCAAGCAAATTCTTCCAAACGTTTAAAGAACAATTAATTCCAGTACTACAGAAATTATTTGAAAAAATAGGTGGAAAAGGAATCCTACCAAATTCCTTTTAAGACACAAATGTGGTGCTGATACCCAAACCAAGAAGAATCAAAATGGAGAAAGTTATAAACCAGTTTCTCTTAATGAATACTGATGTAAAAAAATTTAAATATCAGCAAAGATCATACATTATGATCAGGTGGATTTATATCAGGACTGCAGGAGTGGTTCAAAATTTGGAAAACTATCAGCATAACTGATCCTATCAATAACAAAACCAACAAAAAATCATATAATTATTTCAAGATGCAGAAAAATCCTTTGACAAAACTAAGCATCCATTCATATTAAAATCCCTGTAGAGCACAGGAATAAGTAGAGCTTACCTTAAAATAAGTACTACTTATCTAAAGTTCTTCCACACGCATTGTTTGTAATGGGGAGAAGCTAAAAGTCTTTCTAGTATAATCAGAGGTAAAGCAAGGATACCCATTATCACCTCTATTATTTAATATTGTTCTAGAAATGTTATATTAATAAGAGAAGAAAAAGAAATTAAAATTAGAATACTCAATGAGAAAACAAAACTATTATTCTTTGCAGATGATATATTATGCTTAGAAAATCCTATAGAATCAACTAAAAAAACTGAAACTATTAATAACTTTAATAAAGTTGCAGGATGCAAAATAAACCCACATAAATTATTAGTCATTTTTTATATTACCAACAAAGTTCATCAGCAAGAGAAAGAGAAATTCCATTTAAAATAACTGGAGATCATTTAAATACTTGGGATTTTACCTGATAAGACAAATCCAAGTACTATATGAGCATAACTATAAAACATTTTTCACACAAATAAAGTCAAATCTTAACAATTGGACACATATTACTCATGGATAGGTTGAGCTAATATAATAAAAATGACAATTCTGCCTAAATTAATATATTCAGCATCATACCAAAGTATCAAAAAAGTATTTTATAAAGCTAGAAAAAATAGTATCAAAATTCCTCTAGAAGAACTCCAGGATATGAAGGGATTCAATGGGAAAAAAAAAATGTGAAAGAAAGTGGTCTAGCCATAACATCTCAAACTATTATAAAACAGTAGTTATTAAAATAACTTGGTACTGGCTAAGAAATAGAATGATGGATCAATGAAATAGATTAGGTATAAATTGTATTATGGTAAACCCAAGATTTTAAAGCCAAAAACTCATTGCTTAACAAAAGCTATTAGGAAAATGAAAAACAGTATGTAAACACTAAATATAGACCAACATCTCACACTGTGTGCTAAGATAAGGTTAAAATGGGAATATACACATAAAAAATTAGAATGGAATAATTTATCTACAGATTTATAGATAAGGAAATAATTTAGAACCAAATAATATAAAGCATTACAAGATGTAAAATAGATCATTTTAATTATATAAAATTTTAAAAATTTTACAAAACAAAATACAATCAAAATTATAAGAAAAGCAGAAAAATAGGATCGGGATGAATTTTGTTACCAGTATCTCTGATAAAAATCTTATCTCCCAAATAGTAAAAGAACTGAATCATATTTTTAAAAATATGTCATTCCCCATTTGATAAATGTTCAAAGGATATGAACAATCAGTTTTCAAACAAATAAATCAATACTCTTTATAGTTATAGGAAAAACATTCTCTAAATCATTATTGATCAGAGAAATGCAAATTAAAACATCTCTGAGATGCTGCCTCACACCTTCAAAGTGGCTAATATGGCAAAAGGACATGTTAGATGTTGAAGGGAATGTGGAAAACTGGATCACTAAGGCACTATTGCTGGAGTTGTGAACTAATCCAACTATTCTGGTGAGCCATTTGGGACTTTGCTCTAAGGGCTACAAAAATTTCTAAGGGCTATATAAAAAATATACCTTTCAATTTAGCAGTGTCACTACTGGATCTATATCCCCAAAATATCTCCCCCCACTAAAAAAAGGGAAAGGAGCCTATTTGTACAAAAAATATTTATAGCAGCTTTTTGTGGTAGCTAAGAATTGGAAATCAAAGGGATGCCCATCAATTAGGAAATGGCTAAATAAGTTGTAATATATGATTATAATAGAAATTATTATAAGAAATTACAAGGATAATGTCAGAAAAACCTGGAATTGCTTAAATGAACTTATGTATAATGACATTTCAGGACATTATATATTATACACAGCAATAGCAATATTACACAATGAAAAACTATGAAATAATTTAGCTATTCTCAGTAGTACAATGATTTTAAGACAATCCCAAAGGACTTAAAGCATCTTCCTGAGTTCAAATCTGGCCTCAGATAGTTCCTAGCTGTGTAACTCTGGGCTAGTCACTTAATGCTGTTTGCCTCAGTTACCTCATATGTAAAATGAGCTGGAGAAGGAAATGGTAAACCATTCTAGTATCTCTGTCAAGAAAATCCCAAATGAACTATGCTCAAAAAGTTAACAAACTACATACCCTTTGACCCAGCAGTGTTACTACTAGGCTTATATCCCAAAGAAATCTTAAAGGAGGAAAAGGGACCCACATGTCCAAAAATGTTTGTGGAAGTCCTTTTTGTAGTAGCAAGAAACTGGAAACTGAGTGGATGCCCATAAGTTGGGGAATGGCTGGATAAATTATGGTATATGAATGTTATGGAACATTATTGTTCTGTAAGAAATGACCAACAGGATGATTTCAGAGAGGCTTGGAGAATCTTACATGAACTGATGCTAAGTGAAATGAGCAGAACCATGAGATTGATGTACATGGCAACAAGACTACATGATGATCAATTCTGATGGATGTGGTTGTCTTCAACAATAAGATGATTCAAACCAGTTCCAATTGTTCAGAAATAAAGAGAGCCATCTACACCCAGAGAGAGGACTATGGGAACTAAATGTGGACCTCAACATAGCATTTTCACTCTTTCTGTTATTATTTACTTGCATTTTTGGTTTCTTTCTCAAGTTTTTTTTTCCTTCCTAGATCTGATTTTTCTTGTGCACAAAATAACTGTATAAATATTCATACATATATTGGATTTAACATATATTTTAACATATTTAACATGTATTAGACTACCTCATCTGAAGGAGGGGCTGGGGAGAAGGAAGGAAAAATTTAGAACAGAAGGTTTTGCAAGGATCAGTGTTGAAAAAATTACCCATGTATATGTTTTGTAAATAAGAAAATTCCAAATGGAATCACCAAGAGTCAGAGATGACTGAAGTTACAGAACAACATCATCAACAAAGAAGAAGGCATTGAAAGAAACAGATGATAGAGAGAAAGGAAGAGAAGTAAAAAAGCATGGTGTCTCTGAAACCATGGGGAAAACAGTATTAAATAAGAAGTAGTCAGTAATGTCAAAAGTTGCAGGCAGATCATGGTTTATGATGACTAAAAAATGGCCATTGAAAATCAACTAATGTAACAAGAACAAGAGCCAGGAAAATGACATTATGACAAGAACATTGCAAATGGAAAAAACAGCCACCAAAAGCCAAGTCCCAAAGAAGAGATATGAAAAGAAACCTCTTTACATTACTGTGCATAGGTTGGAGGGATACAGGAGTGTATCCCTGAGTATAATGTCATATTTTTCAATGTATAGATTGGTTTTGTGTACTTTGCCCCTTCTCTTTATAGTTTTTCTTTGATTAAAAAAAAAAAGTCTGCTTTATGTATGGATGCTTTATGGATATCTGGGTGGAGGGAAAATAAGTGATTCAGGAAAATTCAGGTGATTTAAAAAACAAAAGACATCAATTAAAGACTTGAGGGAAAAGCCATCCATTACCTTTGAGAGTGGAGTTTCCAGAGAATGTGTAGTGAGTAGAATAAAGATTTCGCAGTGACAAGAAAGTGAGAAATGGAATGGGATGGTAAATGAATGGGCCAACTGTATCAAAGGAAAATTTCTTTAATATTAGGAAAACCATAACCTATTTATAGAAAGAAGAGAGGAATTTGTTACTTGGAAGAAAGACACTATCTACTTTTACCTTTTTCTGCACTGCTTTCTACTGCTCAAGAAAACTTCCCAGTGAAGGTAGAAAGTTTGCAACAACTCTGAGATCCCAGGTTTAGAAGTACTTTACACTGACTTGGCAACCCAGAAGAGGAGTGGTCCAAGGAAATGATCCAATTGAAGTGGCTCTGCCAAGGCAGAATAAAGAAGCTCAGAAAGAGTAGCTGGACCTGTCAATGATTTCAGGTACAGATTGCATATGAGGAAGATCAATAACATCAAGACCAAAGTTGTAAGTTGTCCTGGACACATGTCCTCTATTCTTGTGTGTAATGTTCTTCTTTTTCTAAAATATGATCATTCTCTCTGGAAGCAGGTTTCTTGGAGAGGTTTTCTGGAGGCAGCCTTAGTTTCAGTTCCAAGTAATAATTACTTTAAATGCAGCCAGCTGATAAAATCCAAACGTTTATTTTCTCCTTCCAAGTCATATCTCTTTCCTTGGGCCCGGTTAGCTTTCTTAGAGGCCTCTCTCCCTCCTTGGTTCCAAGAGCTCTTGCAGCTTGTCTTTTAGCTTTTCCAGCTTCTACCTCTAGCTCAACTCCGACTCGTGGCTTCTCAATCCCCCAGAGTACTCTTTGACCCTGAGAGCTTCTTGCTTCTGTATACTGAGTACACACCAATCATTATATCACTGGGAAACCATTATTTGTTGTTGGATTAAATCAATTCTAAACTAGATTTAAATATTGTCTCAATTCCACTTAGTACCTTGGTTCAAGTTCTGGCCCATAACATCTCCTTGTAGGAGCAGATCAATCGTACTGAACCATGCTAAATTAGATAATTATTGTCTCTATTGATTCTAACAACTTAACAGTTTGTAAGGATTCCAACACTTGTGGCTTTATGCTATGGCTTTATAAGTGTATTGCCATTCTCCCCTTCGAATGCTATGGATTGGTGGGGAGAGTGTATCCTAGGTTTATAGGTAGAATTTTATATCTTAATTATTCTTGCTCTGCCTTCTGTTTGGTCGGTGTTTATGATTAAGAGACATTTAAGTCACTTTAATTTGTAGATTAATTGGGGGCAGAAGTCTGAAGGTACATTTATGAGTAGTAACTGTATATCCTCATTTTTACATCCCAAGGTTACTTAAGATCCTGAAAGTGAGTTATAATGGCTGCCTATTCCTGTCAGAATGAGGATAGATATGTATGCACACATATATACACACACATATGTATATCCATATATATATATATAAAAACATATATCTGTATTATGGATTTTATTAGTTCATATTAATGAGCCAACCCAGAGAGAAGAGAGGGCCATGTAAACATACTTCATTAAGAAAAGAAAAATTTAAATAAGTAATTAGTAAAAATATATTGAATGATTATTATATATTATGGGATTTCCCAGGGTACTCTTTCAGAAGATGCTAGTGAATATCAAGGCTGCTCATCCCAAGAAGAGAGAGATCCAAGAAGAGAAACTAAAAATTGGTTTTAGAATTGTTGAAGATGCCTGGAAAGATTATAATTACCTCTATATTGACCACAGTAATCATATACCTATTTATTTAGGAAAATAAGAAATCCTGAGTTAAATCAGAAGTCCATGATAAAATTGCTATAAAGATTCTCAATTGGTTTGTTCCTAGAGTAAGTGAGATTGTGGACTATTATAAAGGTTCTGATACTTTCAAAATCAAGTTACAAAGGGTTGAGAGGTTGGTTGTTTTTATGGGAAGAGGTATTTTTCCTTTTTTCCCCCTTTAAAATTTTTTATTCATTTTGAACTAAAATACAAAAAGAAAAAACATTTCCATGTACACAGGACAACATAAAAAATAAATTCAATATAAAAACATCAATTTTGAGGTGTGGGTGTTTTAACACTCAGATTACATGCAAATGACATGATACTTTTAACAGTATTTACTTTCTGAACTTGAGAAGGCAGGTACATCTAAGATGTTTATGGTGAATATATATGCAAATAATGTAATTAGTATTAATAGTGAATTGTGATTACAACACAACTAGCATTTGTTAAATGGCTTAAAATCAAGTGTTTTATGAAAGGTGAACATAAACTAGAAGCTATTAAGTGATACAGTGGATAGAGAATACTGAGTTTGGAGTCATCAAGATCTGAATTCAAATTCAGCTTCAGACACTTACTAGCTGGGTAACCTTGGACAAGTCATTTACCCATGTTTGTCTCAGTTTCCTCATTGGAAAATAAGGTGGTGAAGGAAATAACAATTCACTCTAGTGTCTATATTGAGAAAACCTCAAATGGGATTACAAAGTGGGATATAACAGAAACAACTGAACAACAATTATTGTAATTATGTTTTAATTTTTCCTTACCTTCTACTTGTCTTCAGTTTTTCACTGGTGCTTTTTTTTTTTTTTTTTTTTAAAGCATTAACCTTCTTTTCCAATTTTTTCAGACATTTCCCTCCTTTCTCTTCTCATTTTTTTAGTTTACTGAAGTTGGAATTAGGCTGAAGACCAGATTTTTGGGGAGAGTAAAGTCTAAGTGGGGAAACTGCTGAAATGGCAATTTGAAACAGAGGGTCTGCTCTCAAGAGAGTGGTAGACACTCAGCTTGAATTCCGGGGAGCAAGCTGAAACATAGGAGAAAGAGTAACTGGAATAGCTAATAGTACCCCAGTGATTTGGCATATAATGAGGAATGGGAATATGATTGGGTAGGGTAATCATGATTAGTTGGGAACCAGTGACAGTCTGAGTCATGGATGAAGGGACAAATATAAGATAATACAGTTTGAAAATCAAATAGTTCAGAACAAACCAGTACTATGTAAATGTAAACTATTATGATTTTTTTTATGAGGGAATTTTATAGTCTCTTAGGGTTCCTTAGTTTATTAGGGTCATTTGAAATTCGCTTTGGATTAAGCAGATTCCCTTTTCTATGTTTTTTTGCTGCCTTAGTAACAATTGAGGATTGTGGAATACCCATTGTTAGTAGGCCAAACAGGAATTCTGAGGAAGAAAAAATCCTCCTAGATCATTCCTATCAAGCAATTTAATAAATTTCAATAATTTGCTTCAATGGAAAAGGTGGGGTCTAAGGGTCAGTGCTTCAGATAGTTGAATTGACCATAATACAAAGACAAGACAGTGATATAAACAAAGACAATTTTTTTTTTTTTGTTAAAAGACTAAGTAATTATTAGCTTGGAAGCTAGGTGGTACGATGAGTAGAGTAGTGGGCTTGAAATTTGGAACATAAATCTTCATGAATTCAAAATCAGCCTCAGATACTTTGTGACCCGAGGCAAATCACTTAATCCTGTTTGCCTCAGTTTCCCCATTTGTACAGATGAGCCCAAACACACAGAAAGAATCTCTGCTATAACACATCCCCAAAATGGTTCTCCAGCCTTTTGTTTGAAGACTCCTATAAAGAAGAAACACTGTATCTAACAAGGAGTCTTATCTTAGGACTTAAAACTATAAGGGACCTTATCCATCCTGATTACAAAATTCATTCTTGGAATGGAAATTATGTAAGATTGGAGTCAGAGGCCGAGAATTTAGTCTTCATCTGTCATTTACTTGTGTGTTCCTGTCACCTTTTCAAACCTATTCCCTCACCCATAAAAGGGGAAGTAGAATGGATTAGATTTTCAAAGTTCACAGGATCACAGATTTAGAGATGACAGAAATCTTAGAAATCCAACAGAATGGGTATGTCATGGGAGGCTATCAGCTGGAGGAGACAGAAGAGAATTGGAATTATTTGTGACTATAGAGGTGTTTTCCTTGGCAAAAAGTGGGACCACCTCTTTATGTGAGAAGAAAAGAGTAGAATAGGGCATCTTTGCTAAATGAGATGAATTGCAGATAAGAGGCATCAACATTCAGATATTTTTCAGTGAAATATTAGGTGAGGTTTTCAACTGAGAGAGGTAGGGGAAGAGAGAGCTGTGGAATATTAGAGAAAGGATGAAAAGATTTGGAAAAGCCACTAATGGGGGCAGCTAGGTGTCTCAGTGATTGAACACCAACCCAGAAATCAGGAGGAACTGAGTTCAAATGTGGCCTCAGACATTTAATATTTCCTAGCTATGTGACCTTGGCCAAGTCACTTAACCCCAATTGATATAGGGGAAAAAAAAAAAGGAAAAGCCTCTAATACAAAAACATGAAAAGACAAACCTATGAAGGAAGATGTTATCTACCACCAAAGAAAAAGCTAATAGAAGTATGGACAGTATGGTTTTTACATGTATATGTATGTGTGTAAACATACATACATATATATTTGCATTTACTTGTAGCCTTCTCTGGAGTAGAGTAGAGAGGAGGGAAAAAAAAAATGAACTGAGAATAAAAAACTTAGAATGAAGCACAGAATAGCTGGATAGCTTTGAAAATAGTATTACATAGTTTTTTTAAAGTAAGAGAAAAATGGAAATTCATGATTTTATATTGAATCCTCTATGTTATTTTGTGTCATTGGAAGGTTTTGTTTATTTGGTTTTTTTTTAAAGCCACTGATGAATAGGGTAGTGAATTAAGTAGTACCCAGGATATATTGCCATAGTAAGAGCCCAGCTGAGATTATGTATCATAGAATTGTGGTGGACCTCTTCAGCATTGTTTCCTGATTTTCTCCAGCTTTTCCCATTCTCAAAACAAATTAAAAAAAAAAAAAAAAACTTGATCCATCCGTCTGTGTTATCCTATATCTCTTCTGTTTTAGCTAAATTCTTTGAAAAAGCTATCTTTAATTGATTCCTACAATATCTTTCTTGTTACTCTTTTCTGTTAACTGGCTTCTGATTCATCATTCATCTGAAACATTCTGTTAATTCTCCAAGGTTACCAATGATTTCTTAATTGCCAAATCTAATGACTTTGACTTCATGGTAGCCTTTCACAATTGTTATTCTCTTCTTGATACTTTCTACTCTCTAGGTTTCCCTGGTACTGTTATCTCCTAGTTCTCCTCCTCCAAAATACCTCTAAGTCTTTTTAATGGGATCTTTGATCCAGCTCCTGCCTTTTAATTTAATGGTTCTGCTCTGGGTCCTCTTCTGTTTTCCCTCGACTGTTTCAGTTGGTGATCTCATCAGTTTGGTATCAAGCTGATGATTATCATTTTTTGTCCAATGCTAATCTCTTTCCTGATCTCAAATCTTACTCCCCAGCTAAGTCCAGCTAATGGACATCTTGAACTGGATGTCTCATAGTTTCAGGGTCCCCCCATCAAAGCTGTATTCAAAATTGAATTTATCTTTCTCCCCCCAGCATTCCCCTTCTAACTTTCCCTGTTACTGAGTCACTCAGGTTCAAAACCTCGGGGAAATTCTTGACTCTTCACTCTCTCTTGCCCCTCATATCCAGTCAGTTACCTAGTCCTATTGTTTCTACTTTTTAAAACATCTTTTGTCTACATCCTTCTTTGGCTGTACTCATGCAAGCCCTTGTTACTTTATATCTGGGCTACTGCAATAGCCGATTGGTAGGTTACTTTGTTTCAAATCTCTTCCTATCAGTCTTTCTAGTACTCATGGGTCAAATTGCTTTTCTTCTGAACGAGTTTGACCACGGCTTCCCCTCTCCACCACTCTCCATTTATTCCACTTTAGTGGCTCTACATTGCCTCCAGGATCATCACTCGCCCATATATTCTAACATAAATGACACTGGAACTGCCTTGTCCTTTGAGCAGACATTTCATCTTTCAGATTGGAGCATTTTCCTTGGCTATCCCTAATGAATGGAATAGTCTCCATTCTCATCTTGGCCTTCACTGGCTTTTTTCAAGTCCCAGTTAAAGTCTCATCTTTGGCAAGAAAGGCTAATGTCTCCTTTTTGTTGATCCTCTCCAATTTATCCTGCATGTCTCTTGTAGTTGAATAGTTGTTCACACCATTGTCTCCCCCATTAGACTGAAGGTTCCTTGAGAGGAGGGACCTTTTTTGGTTTAAAGGCCTTAGCAGTGAATATTGTTCAAGTAACAATTACAGAGAAGAAAATGGCTACCACCCCTTAAATGTCTTGTCCAACCTAGACTGAAATCCAGATTCTTTCCTGGGCAGGTAAACCTACCTCAGTGTTCTCAACTATAAACTTGTGCGTCTGGCGTTAAAAAAATGAACATTTAATTGTCATTGACTAAATAATTCCAGATCGTGGGTTTGGCGCACCCAAGGATGCCATCTAAGCCAATGTTTAGTGGGCAGACAAAAGCGCAAAGGGAGACCCGGAAACAAAGACTCCCGCTGCCGCCCCCACGCCCCGGGCTCTGCCCACGAGGACAGAGGTTGGCATCCGTCTTCCCACCCGCGCTTCCAGCTGAGCGAACTGGGTGGGGGGAGGATCCTCGGGCCTCCAGTTTCAGTCAGAAGGGGCGGATTCTGCACAGCTGAAGGTCTCACTCGAGGACTGCCAATGGCTGGCGCGCGGGGACAATGGCGGGCACTTCGTTCCCCCGCTGGCAGCCCTCACAGAGACGGCCTTGGTCCCTCACGCGTGAGAGCGCCGCGCGATCCACATCCCTCCCCGCCCCGAGAGACCTACGCCATCTCTCCCTAGCGGCGCCGGGCGTCTCCGGACCGGTCTCTCCGCCTCTCATTGGCCACCTCTAGCATAGCGCCATCTCGGCCTACGCGCGCTGCGTCTCGCCATTGGCCGGCCGAGAGCTCGGTGGGCGGGAGAGAGTGAGGCGGGTGCGGGAGCGCGGAGCCGGCCGCGGAGCCCCGCCCCCGGGCCCTCGGTTACTCTGGTTACTGCGAAGCGCCTCCAGTCCCCAGGGCTCCGCCGCCTCCGCCCACCCCGACGGAAGAGTCCACCCACCGCCACCTCGAAGCTGCCTTAGACCAATCCTGGAGCGCGCGCGACCCTTGGGAAGAAGCCCGGTGGCTCCTAACTCTCCCCCGCTCCCGACGGTGCCAGCCCAACTTGGTCCTCGACAGGAATCGTCCAGTTTCCGTCGGTCCCAGATTGACACTGAAGGCACTCCCCGTTTCCCTCCTCTCCAGGTGTGCCGATCCCACCGGAGACGCCGTGACGGCCTCCGTGTCTGAGCCGGGCTGGGATGCCCGGGCTGCATCCCTAGAGTGTTCTCCCTCCCGCGGCTCCGCGTGCCCGTTGCCTCTGCCCAGCCAGTGCGTGGCCGGCACCCTGAGCCCCGGCCACTGCGGCGCCTCCTCCTCCGGGCAGACGAAGAGCGCACGTGTTGGGGCCTCACCGAGCCATCTGCCCCACGGACCCACCCAGCCCGGGCTCTCCGGCGGGCCAGGGGCTGTCTGATGCCAGGGATCCTCAGGAGTGCGGAACTTTCCCCCTGGCTTATCGGGAGGCACTTCTATTGGCTCCGGGTCTTTCTGTCTTTATCTTTTCTCTAAACTGTAATGTTGTGCATGGGAGTTTGGGACACGCTTGTTATTAGGACACTTGGCCCGGGCTCCTGTTTCTAGAGACAACTGAATGGGCAGACCAAGCTGCTGATAGCGAGAAAGAAGTTCCAGGGAGACGCCCCTCGCTAGCCTGCCCCCAAACCGCTGTCCACCATGTGGACTTTTCTAGGGATTGCCACTTTCACCTATTTTTATAAGAAATGCGGAGACTTTGTAACTTATGCCAACAAGGAGCTGTTCTTATGTGTGCTAGTGTTTTTTTCTTTGGGTATGGTGCTGTCTTACCGATACCATTATCGGAATGGAGGACTCCATAGGCAACAGCAAAAAACGTCTCAATTTGGGATTTTGTCTGACATTCTTTCGTCTTTGCCATTTGTTGGCTTTTTTTGGACAAAATCGCCATCCGTTTCAGCACAGAAGGAGCAGCTAAAATCCAGGAAGGTAAGTTAAATTTGGCCAGTGAACGAGTATCTTTACTTTTCCCACTTTACCCCCCCCCCCCTTTTTTTTTCCCAACTTTTAAATTAGGAAAATGTTTTGGGGTGTTTTTTTTTTTTTAAACCACTGCTAGTTATTTTTGGTGATGTTAATTTAAAACAAATTCAGAGTGTCTTTTCTTGTATTCAACCTCAATTTCTTCTGATGCTACAGCCGAGAGGAGTCATTTTGAAGTCATTTAACATGACAGAAAAGTTTGTTCTTGTCAGAAAAGTCCCGGGATACATGATTAACTTTAGAAAAGTGGGGAAAGTGAAATATTAGAACTGCTTACTTGCTTACCACTGGTGGTTGGGACATTTGAGACCTCATCTTGTGAAGTAATTGAATGGAACGAAATAAGATAATTTAAAGGCTGTATAGGAGGCCATTATTTTAGATTCCTGAATTTCGCTGAATGACTCTTAAATTTCAAGGAGCTTCAGAAGGAGTACTATCGGTGCCTGAAAAAGAATCTTGTACATCTCCAGTAAATCTACAAATAATTTGTACAATTCTTGTGGAAGATGGGGAATAGGGAAGGGAATAGGTAGTTATTAAGGTCTTTCACTTCACTTGAACATCAGAAATCTTAGATGGGACAAAAGTTAAAATGCAATATATTGTGCAATTTTTGGAGGAAGAGTGTGTGGTGTGCCTTTTTAATGTAAGGGAAAGAATTTGGCTGAGGACCGTGAAGTGGTAAAATAGCGAAAAGTTGTATCTCCTTCCAAAAAGTATTTTATTTACTTAATCCACATTCCCAAACTAAAATGTTGTCATAGTTCCTTTCTGCTTGTTGAATAAATTGGGTCTTTTTTTTAGCTTTGTCGGTTCCCAAATTAATTTTTTTCAGCTCTGGCAGTGTACTGCCCAAACTGGGCTATTTCCTAGAACAACCAAAGTGATTTTCTTTCAAAACACAAGTCCAACTATGATCTCCCTCTTACATATAGGATCAAATATAAATTTGCTATTTGGCATTTAAAACCACTTCTCAAGTTGGCCCCTTCCTACATTTCCAAACTCATTCACCTTGACCACCCTTTTCTCCTCTCCATTTTATTCCCCAAAATATGACACTATTTACTCTCTCTGAGCCTTTACAATATGTATTGATCATGTAAAGAATGCATTTCAGTCTCACCTATGCCTCTTAGAATTCCTGGATTCTTTCAAGAGAGTTTCTGAATGAGTCTTTTTTGGGGCTCCTCAAGTTCTAGTTCCTTCCCCCAAAGTTACTTTGAATCTTCTCATTATATGTTACCTGCGCATATCTTTCCCACAAAAGCTCCTTAACAGTTTTTGATTTTGAGTCCCCAACTTATATAATGGTCAACAATTCACTGTTGATTGATGGGCTGCTTTGTTCCCTATACTCTTAACAATTTCTGTTGCCCCTTTACTCACTTCAACTTTAGTTCTTTAACTCATAATTCCAACAGTTGAAATCATTTTTTCTCAGATAAGTGCATGTCCATTTCTGGTTGCTGATCTCCTGACCCTTTCTTCCATTCTTGTGCTATGAGGAAACTCATGAATAACCATAAAATTAAGAATATGAAACCTGGGACAGTGAAATGATGACTGTCCATAGTCATACAGCGCTAAACCCAGGTCATTTGCCTTTGCACATTCTGTATTACCTTTTTCTAATATGTCTTTTTCCTCCTGAGTTCTGAAGCCATGTCTTATTCAAATTTTTATCCCCTCTACCCTTATCTAAGCACAACCAAGAGTAGAAACTCAATGTTTATCAAAATGAATTAAATGTCTCTTAAGTTTCTAATTTTGTGTTATCAAATCAGATAGACTGTAAATCCCTTGGGGACAGGAATCCAGACTTTATCTTACCTTCTTTGTATTTGGCATAAACCTAACAAAGAGGCTCAGTGAGTGGATAGAATGTTGGGTCTGGAGTCAAGAAGACTCATTTCACTCGGTTTGCTCAATGTGGCCTCAGATATTTATTATAGCTCTGTGACACTTAAAAGCTTTTTAATTAACCCTATTTGCCTCAATTTCTTCATCTGTAAAATGAGCTGAAGAAGGAAATGGCAAACCTTGCCAGTATTTCAGTCAAGAAAACCCCAGACTGGATCAGTAAGAGTTAGGGAAGATTGAAAAATAGAGTTTTACACATAGTAGATATATAATGGGTAGTTGTTAGATTGATTCCTTTTCTACTTTCCATCCAATAGAATTCTTCTCTCTTTTGAGTTTAGATTTTTGAAAATAAGATGGTTGAAAAATTCAATTCTTTATCTGTCTAAAAATTTTAAATTCATCTCACTTAACTAATCTTAAAACCAACTAACACATTTATTAAGCACCCATTATGTTTTGGGCATTATACCCTAATAGGCTGTAGATACAAAGACAGAATGGAAGTCTTTGCTTAGGAGCTTAATTCTGTCAAATAAAAGACAATATGTATATATAAGTATGTGAATAATAAATGCATGGTAGTTTGGGGAAGATACAGGTAGTTGGAAAGTATCACAAAAGGCTTCACATAGGAGCTGGCGCATAAAGAAACAAGAACCTTTTAAAATAAATTTTTATTAATTCTTTTATTAATGTTTTCCTTTTTTTTTTTTTTTTTTTAAACATCATCTTAGTTTTCCCCAATATTCTTCCCTTTCTTCTAGGCTTATACCATGTAATAAATAGTATTTTTAAAGACAGAAAAAAGAAAAATGCAGAGGAAAAAAAATCAGTATAACCTATCAGTATATTGAAAAAGTCTGAAAACTTTTATTTAAACATTTATTTAAAATGTTTAACGTGCCTTACTTGTGGACTTCCCATCTCAATTAAGGGGCAAGTTGTTGGTGTCTTATAATTTTGCTATGTTCTCCATATTCACCACAATCATCATTTCTTACAGCATAGTAATATTAGATTACATTCATATTACATATAATAGCTTATTTTATGTAGCATTACATATTATAGTTTATTCATAGCATATATTACAGTTTATTTAGCCCTAACCTATGGGCATCTGTTTTTGTTTGCAGTTCTTTGCTATCACAAAAAGTGCTGCTATAAATGTTTTGGTGTATATAGCAACTTTCTTCTCATCAGTGGCTTCCTTAGACTATCAACCTGGTAGTGAAATCTCTTATTCAAAGATTATGGACATTTGAACTCTGTCCCTCTTTATGTCCTGAGAGAAGGGGGGATGTGTTCCAGGCCTGGAGGACAGGCAACGAAAAGACATAGAGACTAAAGATATTAAGTGTCACATGAGGAACAGTAAATGGAACAGTTTCACTTGAGCATTGAGTATGGGAAAGAAAATGTGGAATGAGACTGGAAAAGGGCTGAAAGGAGGTTGTGAAGGATTTTTAAATGCAAAACAAAAGAGATTGTGTTCTCCCACCCCAAACCATAGGAAACCTATGGAATTAACTAAATTGGGAGGTTAATTGGTCCAAATCATGCTTTAGGAAAATTTTTGTTTGTGTAATGGATTGGAACTAAAAGAGACCTGAAGAGGGAAGATCAATGAGTAGACGGTAGTCCAAATGAGAAGTGATGTGGACCTGAACTGAGATGGAAACTTTATAAAGAGTCAGAAGGGGATGAATGCAAGAGATGTTGGAGAGAGAAAAACAGATTTATCAGCTGAATGAAGGATTTGAGTCACAATTTATAACATTAAGGTTACAAACTTGGGCAACTGGAACGATGGTAGCTCCCCTGACACTAATAGAGGAATTTGAAAGAGGGGCTGCTTTTAGGGAAAGGATAATGAGTTATGTTTGGGCCTACTTGAGTTTCAGATACTTTAGAGACATCCAGTTTAAAATGTTCAGTAGGCATTTGGTGATGGATTTCAGGAAAGAAGCTTGGGATGGATAGGTAGCTCTTGAGACATTTGCATAGGGTTGTATTTAAAACCTATGAGAACTAATGAATTCACCAAGAGAAAAGCACCCCAGGAAGCTCTGGGTTACTGAACCAACAAGGGAGGCTGAGAGTGAACCTGGAGGGCTCAAGGTCATGAAAGTGCAGAGAGGAAAAGATCCAAGAGCAGAGGTGAGCTGGTCAGTTGTACTGACCAGAAGCAAAACAGAAAGAGCATTAAGAAAAGGCCAGCAAGTCAAGGAAGAGCTCACTGGTGACTTTGGAGGGAGTAGTTTCACCTAGGAGAAGGTTTGCCTCATGTGACCTTCTTCTGTCCTTTTTGCTTTAATTTCAGATCATTCTGTGGTCATTTTGGTCATTTTTATTTTCAATAAAGTTTCTGTAACTGCTTGCTCATTTAAGTCATCTGTTGTTTTCCCCTCAGGTCATAGGTTTATCAAAGTAAGTGACTTAAACCCTTAAAGCGAGGACATGGAAGAAATCCATAAAACTTCTCTACTGCCCTTCCTCTCCGGGCTTAAACTTTTCTCTGGATCTTTGATGACTGGTGTAGATCTCCCTCTAAGGCTTGGTCAGGTTCAGGAAAATATTCTCCCTTATTTTGTAATCATTTTTTTATTTTAATTTTTTTTTAAAAATTACACTATGTACTAGAAATGCTTGTTTCATTCTATAAATTAAAAAGAAATAAATTTAAAAAAAAAGAAATTTGTGAGGAAAAGCAGATTTGGGGCATATGATGAATTTGATCTTAGATATGTGAATTTGAAGTACCAGAAAAAAATCAAGGAAGACAAAGATCAAGCAGATAGTTGGAAATACATAACTGGAATTCAGGGCTGATAAGTAATACCGAATTTTCAGGTGGAAGAGGCTTCATCAACTGTCTAGTCCAATTCATAACCCCAAAAGAATTCCTCCACAGTCCAGTAAGTTTACCTGACATAAAGCCTAAATTTTCCTCTTTGTAACTTTTGCTATTGCTACAGATTCTGTCTGCTGAGACCAAACAAAATAGCTCTCATGTCTCCTCTAGTCTTTAAGCTGAAAATATTTGATTCTCTCAACTGATGGTGTGTGGAAATTTCCTTTGGGGCACTAACAATAATTTTAAAATAATAATTATTATTAACTATTAATAATTAATAATATGGGGCACTAGTAAGTGACAATCAATGGCTTTATAGCCATTACATGTTTGAGGCAGGAGTTCCTCCCTCTACTACACCATACTTTTGCCTTTTATTATTATTTCATTCATCTTATCTTTTTTTTTTTTTTTTTTTTTTGATGGGATTCAGATAGAAACCATCCTAGGACAAATCACTATCTTTTTTTTTTTTTTTTTAAATTTTATTTAATAATTACTTTATATTGACAGAATCCATGCCAGGGTAATTTTTTTTTACAACATTATCCCTTGCACTCGTTTCTGTTCCAATTTTTCCCCTCCCTCCCTCCACCCCCTCCTCTAGATGGCAAGCAGTTTTATATATGTTAGATATGTTGCAGTATATCCTAGATACAATATATGTTTGCAGAACCGAACAGTTCTCTTGTTGCACAGGGAGAATTGGATTCAGAAGGTAAAAATAACCTGGGAAGAAAAACAAAAATGCAGATAATTCACATTCGTTTCCCAGTGTTCTTTCTTTGGGTGTAGCTGCTTCTGTCCATCATTTATCAATTGAAACTCACTTAGGTCTCTTTGTCAAAGAAATCCACTTTCATCAGAATATGTCCTCATACAATATCGTTGTCGAAGTGTATAATGATCTCCTGGTTCTGCTCGTTTCACTTAGCATCAGTTCATGTAAGTCTCGCCAAGCCTCTCTGTATTCATCCTGCTGGTCATTTCTTACAGAACAATAATATTCCATAACATTCATATACCACAATTTACCCAGCCATTCTCCAATTGATGGGCATCCATTCAATTTCCAGTTTCTAGCCACTACAAACAGGGCTGCTACAAACATTTTGGCACATACAGGTCCCTTTCCCTTCTTTAGTATTTCTTTGGGATATAAGCCCAATAGAAACACTGCTGGATCAAAGGGTATGCACAATTTGATAATTTTTGGGCATAATTCCAGATTGCTCTCCAGAATGGTTGGATTCGTTCACAACTCCACCAACAATGCATTAGTGTCCCAGTTTTCCCGCATTCCCTCCAACATTCATCATTATTTTTTCCTGTCATCTTAGCCAATCTGACAGGTGTGTAGTGGTATCTCAGAGTTGTCTTAATTTGCATTTCTCTGATCAATAATGATTTGGAACACTCTTTCATATGAGTGGTAATGGTTTCGATTTCATCCTCTGAAAATTGTCTGTTCATATCCTTTGACCATTTATCAATTGAAGAATGGCTTGATTTCTTATAAATTTGAGTCAGTTCTCTATATATTTTGGAAATGAGGCCTTTATCAGAACCTTTAACTGTGAAGATGTTTTCCCAGTTTGTTGCTTCCCTTCTAATCTTGTTTGCATTAGTTTTATTTGTATAAAGGCTTTTTAATTTGATATAATCAAAATTTTCTATTTTGTGATCAGTAATGGTCTCTAGTTCATCTTTGGTCACAAATTTCTTTCTCCTCCACAAGTCTGAGAGATAAACTATTCTATGTTCCTCTAATTTATTTATAAGCTCATTCTTTATGCCTAAATCATGGACCCATTTTGATCTTATCTTGGTATATGGTGTTAAGTGTGGGTCCATGGACAAATCAGTATCCTATATTAGTCTTCTGTATTTTTATGGGATATTGGACAGATGGAAAAAATAACTGTTATTGGACAGACAGATAACTGCTTTTTGTAACTGAATAAGGGTATTCAGATATAAGTTCATTCTTGGTAGACCCACTGAAATCATCCTTGACATAATTCTAGTGGCTGACAGTACAATTGGGATGAAAATAAGCCTCATCTTGTTCTGACAAGGCATTAAATTCTAAGGCATTCTATTCTGAGGCATTAAATTTTGAAAGATTTTCATTCCATGTAGTTTGAATATTGAATATTTAGTAGAGTGACATTTATTAAAAATGTCATTGTTTTTCTGGATTAGTCTGTGATTCAGCTCCAGTGAAGGTCATTGATTGAATTCTTCAGAATATCTTGAGGTCTGTATTTGTAGTATAAGTATCTGTTATTTTATCATTCCATCGATGGTATTAAGCTTTGCAGGTATAATGCTTTTCTTTGAATCATGTTTTTGTAGGTAAAGATAAGCATCACGCTGCAGCAGTATGTTGTAGAGTTTTTCCTATTTCCTTGCATGATCTACCTCATTCACTAAAATTGTGTTCCTTCAAGATGAGTCTTCCTTCAAGATGAGTCTTCTGTGACTTTTGCTAGCAGTGGCAGGTCCTGGATTGCCTCTCCTGTGTTTCCACAAACAAACACAGCCATATATTCAGTACCTTTGTCACTTTATTGTTAACTCAGTTGATATGGATGTCTCCAGTGGAGGTTCCATTCTTTGATCTTAGCACAGTGCTTTATAGCTAGTAAGCATTCAAAAAATTTTTATTTACTTTTTTATTTTTTCACTCATTTTATAGACTCCATTGGGCACAGGTCAGTATCAAGCCACAATCAGTTGCATTTGATAGACCTAGTGATATGTATCTTTAAGCAACCTTACTCTTGCATAGGGAAGTTGCCTGCTTCTTCCAGAAGTATTTTTTCAGGTTTTTAATCTGTTTTTCTTTTTCCCTAAGACTATCAATCTTGCTTCTTTTTAGGGGGGAGGGAGAGTGAGAGAAAAAAAGTAATAATTGATCTAGAGTAAAAGAGGTCTCCATTTCATTGATATTGTATCTGTTTTTGTTAAAATGCTTTCCATTTCTATTATGGTCCATTTTACCATTCCAAACATGTGCATAGACCTATATTACCTAGGTGTCAATTGCTTTAAATGTATTCTTCCAACAAATAGTAACAAATAATAGTTATTTTATTTATTATGTACAAAGTCCGCAGCACATTAAATACAGAAGAATATTGGATCGTTTTGTCTCTGGACTATTTCTATCTGAACTCTTTTAATCACAACATGAGAAAAAAAATTTAAGCTAAAAGTGAAACCTTCAAAGCTCAATCCATTGTTTACTTGATTTGGAGTGGGAAGAGGTATCAGTAATTCAAAAGGATCTTTCACAGAATCATAGAATTGAATTTTGGAAGGAACCTCAGCAGACTTTCACAAAAGGAATCACAACTATAACATATCCAGTGGTCGGTTATTTAGCCCTTAAGCTCCAGTGAAAGGGAACATATCACTTCTTTAGGCAGTTTATTCCATTTGGGGGCAGTTAAACTAATTACTACATTTTTCATGAGCTCAAGTCTAAAATTTGCCTCTTTGCAACTTTTCTTTTAAGAAGAACTATTGACTATCCATGCTGATTCTCCCATCTTATACTTTCTCAAAATGGATTTTTTCTAAACCTGTGCAAGACTTCACTTATTTCTGTTCAATTAGTAGATTCATTCCGATGTTATGTTCTGTCAAGATCCTTTAAGAACTGTATAATCTATCATCCTAATTTTATGTTGTCTGCAAATTTGCTGAATGTACCATCTATACTTTTATCCAAGTCATTGATAAAATTGATTTGATAACAAATGTCTTTGTCTTAAGACTGCTCTAGTAGATGTGAAGGCCTAGAGGGAACTCTGAAACATCGTCCATTTGGATCCTGGTAATGCCATTAATTAGTTTAGTGCCCCAACCATTGTCATATAGCCAGCTACTCCTATAAATCTAAGATATAGAAGGGCAGCATAAGATTCCTGGCTATATTGGAGCTATCATAATGAGTAGCTTGTTCAGGAAGGATAGCAGAATATGTGGTGGTCCTTTGTGCTTTGGTACTATAAGAATCCAAAGTACCTTAGAGGAAATCAGACTACCCAACAAATGACCCCTCTGAGATTCTGAGATGGGGCTGACCACTAAAGTAGGCAAACTGAGTATATGAAATAAGCTGCAGATATGCATCATTTGGTTTTTTGCATATGCTACATAAAAACAAAATTGGAATTAAATTGTATCCTGTGTAGGCAAGGATTTTATACCATCTTTTGTTAATAGTATCTTTAGCTTCAAATTTCACACCTATGTATTAGAGATTATTGTAGAGCAATCCTAAGAAAAAGCTTAATTTCTAAGTCCCAGTTTAAATAAAAAAGAAGAGTAGGAATTGAGGACATATTTCAGTCTGAAAAAGGGAAAAACTGAATAATTTGAGGGCCTTGAAAATCTACATTTCATACAAACTCTAGAAGTGCCACCAAATAGTAACACAAATAGGAAACATGCAGATGATGTGAACAAGTTTGGAAAATAAATGAAGTTAGTTGGACTGGAATTTTGAAAAGTCCTTTTTTTCAGTCTGATGGCACATAGACAGCTAATAGACCAACTGTATCAAAATAGTCTAATTTTTAAAAAGCCAGTAACCATTATGAATGAACATATCCTTTCTCAATATTTGATGAATGTAAAAACATTTTTAGGACCTACACACAGCAGTATTGCTGTGGTCAGTGTCAAAATAATGGCTAGGAAAAAAGGAGTAGGTATCTGGAAATGCTACTAAGGACAGAAGTCCAGAAATCAAGTTCCATCACTGTGGCAGAAGTAACTTGAGAAAATTATTGAAGAGATTGGAAGATTATATATAGATTTCTAGAATGAAATAATACTGGTGATTATCTCAACAGATTCATTCATAATAAAATGGAGAGATTTGGGTTAGATTATTATGCTGTCTAGAATTGCTTATTTGTGTAATACATATTAGAAATAGTGTCCAATTCATGAAAGAAGAAAAAACATAGAAAAACTTAAGCTTCTACTCCATGGGCACTTAAATTTTAGAAAAATAATGTTAATAGAAATTTGTGTGATAAAGAGAAGATCAGTACATAATTATATTTTACTCCTTTAATTGATAGAGAACACAACTTTCCAAGCATTAGTAGATCTCGAGTATTTGTGTTCACTCAAATAAGAAGTATTTATAAGGTATTATGTGCCATTAGGCACTTTGAGATCCAACTGCAAATAATGTAACGCAACAAACTTATACTTTAATGGGGGGTGCAAAAAGTATACATAAAAATATACACAGTATAAATCTAAAGTTAATAAACACAGTTTATTGAAAGGTTCAATGTAAGATATATGCTATGGAAGCCAATAGCAATTGTAAGGAAAGATGTTACAAAGGCTTCAGGAAGCTGATGGTAATTAAGCTGAATTTTAGAGGAAAAATAGGCTCTCGGAGTTACGAATGAGGAGGAAGGGCATTCTTGGTACAGGGAATGGCTAGTATGAAGGCCTAGTAATGGGAAATGGAGTGTGGTGAAGAAGGAACAGTTTGGCTGTGTGTTAAACCTATCTTGTTCTGGTCCTTTGATCTATAAAACTCAGCCAAGTTCCAGACCATCAGAATTCCAGATGGTGCTAATAACTCTGAGATGACAAGGATATGTTAACTTTAAAGTTTAACTGATAGCTGAGATGATTTGGATATGTTAATGAGCTAATCTCCAGGGTGGCAACAGGACTGATTCCCCCCCAAAAAATCATATAAAAATGAGACTTCAAATTCCACCCACCCCACCAACTCCAGTCCATAGTTGCATGAGTGATTATTATGCCTCTCTTCTTAGCCATCACTGCTTGGCTTCCTTCACCATCCCCATGCCATTTGACTCTGTGTCCTTTTTTGCTACTTGTTTCTGAACTGTCTTTTCCATTTTCTCCTGCACCTTCTGTGCCTTATTAAAGGTGATTGCCACTTCATATTCTGCTGTCATTGTGGTCTTTCACAGCCCAAAGAACTGAATGTACCTGCCAATTTCATAAATTAATTAACCAATTCGGGTTAGATCACAGAGTATGAGTGGGGAAGTAATGTTGTCCAGTGAGGTTGGGAAGATAGTTTGGGATCAGGTTATATAGAGTGTTAAAAGGTAAACAGAAGAGTCTACATTTTATTCTAAAAGTAATAGGAAACTATTGGAGTTGGTTGAAAGGGGAAGTCACATGTTCAAATTTCTTCTAAAGAAAAGGTTGGCAGCTATATGTAGCATGGACTGGAATGATGAGAGATTTAAATTAGACCAGTTGTGGGAGGCTGTTGCAATAATCTAGGCAAGAATTGATGAGGAGGCTTACACTAAGATGTAACTGAGTCTGTTGCAAGAAGGGGTCAAAATGACAAGATCTGATAGCTAATTGAATACATAAGATGAGAGAGGAGTGAGATGTCCAGAAACATGACAAAATTATGAACCAGAAACACTGGAATGATAGTGTTGCCTTTGACAGAAAAAGAGAAGGGCAGTGGTAAGATTAATGGATTCATTTTTAGATATGTTGAACTTAAAATGTCTCTGGGACATCTAGTTTGAAATGTTTAATACAGAGTAGGTGATCCAGGGCTGAAGCTAAATGGAAAGACTGGGGCTGGGGAAGAAAGAAAAAAGATACACGTATGTGTGTATATCTAGAAGTCATCTGTATACAGATAATAGTTAAAACCATGTGAGCAAATGAAGTTACCAAAAGTGGGTATAGAGGGAAAAGGGAAAAGGACCTATAACAGAACCTCAGAGAGAGCCACACATTTAGGGATCATGATATAGAGGATGAACACATTAAATAATAGTAAGACTAAGGAAGTAGAACAGGAAAGAGTATTGTCATTGAAAACACTGAAGAAAGGGAATATATAGTAACAAAAGGTAGTAAACAGTAGTGTCAAATGCAGCAGATAGATTGAGGATTAAAGAATGAGAGAAGACTATTAGATTTGGTAATTAAGAAATCCTTGGTAACTTTGAAGAGAGGTATTTCATTCAAGTGATGAAGGTGAAAGCCAAATTGAAAAAACTTCATTTCCTCCTCCATCACACCCTCCTTTAGTCCCCTCCCCAAAAAAGAAAAGATTTCATCAGTTGATGATGCCTTTGGAAGGTGAATATCTTTGAGCTTAAATAGTCTGATCCTCTCAAGAGACACTTGTATGAATGCATAGACACTACATTTTTGTTTTTAATATTTATTTGATGGGTGATAGCAAATATAATTGGTGTTCGGGTTATACCCTCTACTAAGGTGTAACTGTGTCTGTGGCAAAAGTGGGTTAAAAATGACTAGATCTAGTAGCTAATTGGAGATGTGAGATGAGGTAGAGTGAGATGATATTTAGGATATATCCTTACACATTCTTTTCTTGAATCTGTTGCAGTTACTTTCTGCAAGGCATGGTTCTGGGAATTAAGGGTACCCAAATTATGAAATAGAATGTGTTAAGTGCATAAATTAACTATGAACTAGTTCATAGGAAGTTAAGAGTGAATTATTTCTGCTTGGGAATATCAGGAAAGGCTGTTTTAGAGGGTGGTGTTTGAATTGGACTTGGAGGTATTTCAGCAACTAGAGATGCAGTTGTGGGGAGAGAAAAAAGATAATTTAGATGCAAGAAATTGTACAAGCATAGATACAGAGATGGCAGAGTAGGAAATATTAAGGGAATGACAAGTGGTCCAGTTTTTGTTGTTGTTTTTTTTATTAAAGTGTAGGGATATATAAAAGGTATGGTATATATGGTAAACTTGATGGTGGAGGCTTCAGATACCAGACCAGGAAGTTTGGATTTTACAAGGTAGAGATAGAACAGGAAGGAATGAGACTTCTCTCTATACCCACTTTGAGCAGGGAAATTATAGACATTAGAGGCCCTGTGAGTCAGGGAGACTGACTTGGGAGATTGGCAAGAGTATTTTGTATTGATTAGGTGAAAAAAGTTGAAGGCTAGTTCCTTGTTTATAAAGTGACACAGCTTACTCTTGCCTACTACATATTTCTTTTTTATTATCTTGTTGATAATCTTTTTTAATTCTTAAGAATTACAGGGTTCTGTGACTCACATCAGTACAATAGCAATAGAATAGTCATCTTTAAAAGTTGAGCCTTTATTTTATCAATAAATTTGCAAGGAATAGGACCTCTCTTTTTGTGAGAGAGAGTAAAGGAGAAGACAGCAGAATTCATGTGAGATGTATAAAGGAGGAGAGAATGTCAATAAGCATCTGTGACACAATTTGAGTTTCAGCCGATTTTAAGAATGAAAGCAAAAAGAAATTTAAACTTTTGAGATACACAGAAAAATATTCAGGAAATTCTGTCTTTAAACTGCTTTACCAGCATCAAGGGGGTAGGCTTGGGATGTTCTCAAAAGTGAGAATGAAAGATCCTTTTCCCAGTGTACACTGATAACTGTTTAACAACTAGCCCTATAAAAGCTTAGAAAAAAAATTAAGCAAGCATATACTTCTAAATTTAACTTGAATTAATAATGTTTTCCTGTCACTTTTTTCCCCCTGAGGCATTTGGGGTTAAGTAACTTGCCTAGGTTCACACAGGTAGGAAGTATTAAGTGTCTTGAGACCAGATTTGAACTCCAGTCCTCCTGACTTCAGGGCTGCTGCTCTATCCACTGTCCTTTCCCCATCGCTTTTTCAAGTCTAACCAATTAACAAAAAAATTTATCATACCTTCAGAATTCTATCCTGAATCCTCTTTTTTTTAAACTTTTGTATTATTGCACTTTTTATCACATCTCATCTCTTATGAGTTTAATTGTTAACATTAATGATTTTCAAATGTACTTAACCATCTCTAACTTCTCCACTCACCTCCTAGTTGAAGATGAGATTTTAGATGGGACTTGAAGGAAGCCAAAGAAACCAACAGACAGAATTGAGGAGCCTTCCAGGCATAAGAGACAACCAGAAAAAAGTGCCCAGAGCCAAGAGTTATTGTCTTGTTCTTGAAATATCAGGGTTGCCACTGCCACTGTTTGTATGCAAGACTGGTGGGACTGAGGCAATCCCACAAATTTCAAACCAGTTTTGGGGAAGAGAGACATAATCCTTATCTTCCCATTTAGTCCAAAGAAATTGAATACAGAATAAAGCAGGTTTTTATACTCCCAAAACAATCAAATAAATCCAAAAAGTCCCAATTAAATGTAACAAAAACAATTAACCAGGATACAAAATTAGGTAATTTCGAATTGTATCAAAGATTACAAAATGGGAGGGGGAAATAATAAATTTAGGAGAGGGGCCCGAGTAGGTTTCAGATAAACTGAAAATATGTTGACTAATTATATCCATCTGCACATATGAAGTGGTAGATGGTTTATATAATCTTTTTGTAACTAATTGAACTTTTTGGATTTGTTTTGGGGGTATAAAATCTATTTTACTCTTTATTTGGGGTCTTTGTATTAACTAGGGGAGTTTGTAATGCCGGAGAAACTTAGGCAAGATAGAGATTAGAGAGTATTTAATAATTTATTTGAAAGGGAGAGATTTACTGGGACCAAATGGATCCATGGTTTGATCTCAGCGCTGAATGATACTATCGTCTCCAAGAATTCAGCAAACAATGTGAGTTCTTAATGATATATATAAATGGGGCTCAGACTCGGGGTAGACTGAGGCAAGGGTAGAGTCTGCGTGCTGAGAGCAGGAATGGGACTTTGACAGGGTGGGGCGAGATGGGGTGACATAATAGGGGGAGGACCCCCGGAGATGGGGGAGGTATCTTGATAAGATGGTGGAGAAAGGCATTCTGATATTCTAAAATATAAGATCTGTTATCCTTATCAAAATATTCTGATTAAGAGGGAAGGGTGGTTTCACAGGACTGAGCAAAACAATTATAAACCGAGGCAAAACAATTAGAGAAACTGAGTCAGGACAATAAAAGAGAACTGTGGCATAACAAATCCATTTATCTAATCTTTTTGAATGCCTAGCCAATAAATCACCTATACTCAGATTGTTTCATTACTTATTATTAATTCCCCATTACATATATAATCTATATACAAGCAAAACATTGATCTCAAAGACAAGATGTGTAGAGAGAGCCTAAATTATATTATAGGTCTCTAAGAAGAACATAATAAAACAGAAAAAACTTAACACTACAATAAAAGAAATAATAGAAAAGAATTACCCAGAACTTTTGAACATAGAAAATGAAATTCTAACTGAAAGATGGCCTCCAGAAAAAAAATTCAAGGCTGCATATTCCACATGGTTAAATTTAAAATTTCATTTTAGAAATAACAAATTCTGCAAGTGATCGGGAGAAAAACTTTCAAATACAAATGAAAGGAAATTCAAATGATGCAAGGCTATTCTTCACTCCCTAGAAACTATAGTAAGGAATGGAACAATAGCTTCCAAATAGCAGTGGAGCTCAGGATACAGCCCTGCATGACCTACTCTGCAAATATGAGTTTAGCCATACATGAAAAAGCTGGATAGTAAATAATAAAATATATTGAAATATTTTTATAAAGGAAACCAGAACTGAAGACATTATTTGCTTATCAAACACTCCAAAAACAGAAATGCAACAGAGTGAATAAATGAAGCCAAAGAAAACAGCAGCAGCAGTAACAGAGAGACCAGTAAGAGATGTATTTCTAAAGGTACACAGAGACAAGAGTGAAGACAGAAATCTGGTGGAGGTAGCAGGGAAGATGCAGACAGGGAACATTATGATTGGATCTGACAACACCCTACATATGAAGGTGAATCAGTGGGGATTTTTTTTTTAGGACAAAGTACATGAAGGGAATGGGGTTTGGGGGTGGGAATTCAAATAGAGAGGAATGTTAGCTGTGTCTGGGTGAGAAGGGAGGAAAGGAGTGCAGGGGTGGTGTGGTAAGGAAGACCTCTCTTTTGATGGTAGAAGGAGTTTCCACAGATGAATGTTCCTATGGGTGGAGAAATGGATGGTGTATGAAGGAAGATGGGAACCTTATGTTGAGTGTCGCCTTGGGGGAGTTAGTGCTTGAAAAATCTACTCATTCTACTGTCCCTACCCCCTTTTCCCTGGAATAGGGGGAAATTGAAACTCCCAGGACAACTGGCACTTAAGGGGAATGGAGATAAAGGAATCATGGAAGAGAGATTTTAAGACAAATAGGGGAAATAAAGTATACAATGGGAAGAAGGGTCTTATGGAGCAGTGTCTTCTCTGACACCTGCAGTCATTGGCAGTGTTCTGGGATTGAGGCACAATGACCAGAATTCAAACTGATGCGTTTTCTTGATTGTTATGGAAAAGATGTATTGGATAAGCTAGGCAAAATGCTGCTTCTCTCTCTGCCATCTTGACTTTGATCCTCTCATTATAGTTCACAGATAGGCTTCTTGGCATCTAGCCTCATAGGTAAGATTCTCTGATTTCTCTTGTTAGTTAAATTTGAGCCATTTGGGAAATCTTCTAATCCCATATTCTTACCCCCTCAAACAGTACATTTCTATTCTAGATTGGGGCGATAGTGTAGCTGCTTAAAGACTTAACAAATTTTCCTCTTTTTTTAAAACAGAAGAAGTCTTATCTGTGACATAGATGTATCATGGTTATTCTTAACTTTGATCAGATTCCAAAATATTTTATGAATGGAAAGGGGAATAGTATCAAATATTATATTGATTCCTATCTTGGGAATTTTTGAGGTCAACTCTCTGTCTCCCACTTCAGGCTGCTTTTTTACTAGGAATACTTTCCTAAAAGGTTCATTTCTAAGTCCAAATTCACATCTTCTTTTGGAATTTTGTTGAGTATTATACCAATATTCTTGGCCTTACTCAGTTGAAAATTATTAATAACTTAAGTTACATAAATGACATGCTTATTTTTACTGATGATATAAAGTCAGTATTGTGACCTTCCTTGAACTTTAATTTATATGTGAGACTACTTGTACTTTTAGAGTCAGTTCCATTTCATAGTAATCACATATTATATATTTGTGTATCACATATCTTACTGTGAGTTTCTTAAATTCAAGGACTAGTCTTTATTTTATTTCTATCCCTTTCCCTGGTACCTAGTTTAGTGCTTTGCATGTATTGAGTATTTTACTAAGTAGCTGTTTAATAAGTGAATATATTGGATGATAACAGTTTACCTCCAAAAATACTTTGATAGACTGACTACAAGAAAAGAAATTTAATGAGACATAAGTGACAGAGTTTTTCTCAGATCCATTTAAAGCTTTTTGAGCTTCCTTGTTCTGGCCTGAATTTGTGTTTGGTAACATTTGAGAATCAAAGACTTCCGTGCTAGAATGAGGCATCTGACTAGGATTTGAGTAGAGCTTGCTTAATTTGGTAATTAAAATTGGGGGCAGGTAGGTGGTGCCATAGTGCATGGGTGTTGGCTTAGAGTCAGAAAGCTGAAGCTTCCTTATTTCAAATCGGGCCTCAGACTTGTAAGTGGGAAAGTCATTTAACCCTGTTTGCCTCAGTTTTTCATCTGTGTAATGAGGAAATGAAGAAAATAGCAAAACCACCTTAGTATCTTTGCCAAGAAGATACCAGATAGGTCAGGAGGAGTCAGACATGAAATGACTTCGCAGCAACAATATATAATAATCTCAAAATAATCCCAAATACAATTAGAGGGAACAAAAAGATTTCTCTTAGATTCTACCATTTTCTATTTGAAACTTGAATGGATGGTCTTGAAAGGTCATGAGTTCCTTGACCCTGAAGATGCCAAGGCTAGATAGCTAATAAGAGGGATTTTGTGGCTGAGTATATTTATTCTACATGAATTTGGAGTTGATCACTTTTAGATGCGAGGGTTCTTGGACTTTAATACTGATTCCAATCATTCTGGCTCTGAAAATTTATGGTTTTGAAATCTTTCTATTAAAGCTAATGGTATTTCTTAGAATCTAGTACCTGGCATATACTTAGTATATTGGATACATTCAAATATTTGTTAAATGAATGAATAAATAAGATTTGTAACCCACTAGGTTTTGGAAATTTCTTTCAAAATGAAGTTAACATACTGTCTTTCCCCTAATTTTTAATTTCTTCAAATTATCACCATTGTTTCCAAAAATATGTTATAGAAAAAGAATGTTTTTATTTATTTGTAAATAATGTATAATGTATTACTGTTTTTATTTACTTTTGATTTGGAACTGAATAGTAAATTACTGACCAAATTGCTTTGCTAAAAATTGTTTTATAGTAGCAGCAACTCTTAAATTTGTTCTTTTACTTTAAAGCATTTTATGTAGGAATAGGAAATTGCTTTATTAGTATTAAAAAGTAAAGGTAAAGTGATAATGACCTGGTTCTTAAGAAATTATATGGATTTTTTTTTTACATTAGTATTCAATTCCCATAGCTCAATAGTTTATTGCCAATAAGCCTGTTGTTTTTCAGTGTTGGGGGATATAGTGCCTCTATTTTATAGGAAAGTGCTTTGGTGGGTGTGTGGGTGTGGTTATGGGTGTGTGTTGTTTCTTATCAGAATGACTGAAGTGGGGGGGGAAGAATTATAATTCACTGTTTTTCTTTTCTTACACAGGGCAAAAAAGAAGTGGATGCTCCAGAGTCAACTCTTTTGGGAACAGTCGCACCTACCTTAGTGACTTCTGAGTGTGACCCAGAAGTTATTATTGTGGGATCAGGTGTACTTGGATCTACTTTGGCTGCAGTACTTGCCAGAGATGGAAGAAAAGTGACTGTAATTGAGAGAGATTTAAGAGAGCCTGATAGGATACTTGGAGAATTGTTACAGCCAGGAGGCTTTCATGCTCTTAAAGATCTGGGTCTTGGAGGTAGGTATATATATAATGCTAAGATTCTAACTTTTCCCTTTGTAACTTGAGGACATACAAAATTTTTGTGTATAGCTGCTTCATAAAAAATTCTTTTAATTGAATTAAATTCATTAAATTTCAGCTGTACTGAAAACAGGCAATAATGGTAATACAAAAGGACTTGTTAATTTGGGGAGATGACAAGAAGTTTTTGAAAGAATGATTTGAAGATACTTTCTAGCCTCTTTAAGTAGAAAAATATTCTAGATAGCAAGTTTTGTGGTAGAAGGTAGGAAGAGACATCAGAGATACTGAGCAAATAGAAGTAGTATATAGTATTGACTTTCAGTTCTCATATAGATATTAAAAGTACTTAATAAAGGCAGAAATGAATAGGAAATTGATATACAAGGGAATTGGTATGCCTGTTTTTAAGAAGGTATACATTAGCAGCCCTTTTTATGGTGGCAAAGAACTGGAAACTGAGTGGATGCCCATCATTTAGAAAATGGCTGAACAAGTTATGGTATATGAATGTTATGGAATATTATTGCTTTATAAGAAACGATCAGCAGGATAATGTCAGAAAGGCCTGGAGAGACTTAAATGAACTGATGCTAAGTGAAATGAGCAGAACCAGGAGAGTATTGTACACAGAAACAAAATTATATGATAATCAATTTTGATGGACATGGCTCCTTTCAACAGCCAAGTAATTCAGATCCAATGGTCTTGTGATGAAGAAAACCATCTGCACCCAGAGAAAGGATTGTGAGGACTAAGTGTGGATTACAACATAGTGTTTTCACTTTTGTCATCGTTGTTGTTTGCTTGCTTTTTGTTTGTTTTTTTCCTTTTTGATCTAATTTTTCTTGTGCTGCATGATAATTGTGGAAATATGTATAGAATATTTGCACATGTTTAACATATATTGGATTACTTGCCATCGAAGGGAAGAGATGGAGGCAAGGAAGAGAGAAAAAAATTTGGAACACAAGGTTTTGCAAGGATGAATGTGGAAAACTATCTATGCATATGTTTTGAAAATAAAAAGGGTTTAAAAAAAAAAAAGGTATACATTGCTAAAGATCCACCATATCTATTTTTGTGGAGACATTAAATTTTGATATAAGGAAAAAAGTTTGAAAACCATCTCAAGCTGGGTTTATTTGTATGCTTATTTTGAAATACTCTATCTTAGGAAATGACTTTTGCATTTATAGTTTTTAGGATTTCCAAAGGTGCTAATGTGCTAACTTTGATTATGTCATTAAAATAGTCATGTAATACAAAATCTGGAAAATACAATTTAAAATTTTACTAGAGTAGTGAATAGCTTTGTTGCAGATATCTTAATCTGTAGATTTACAAATTTTTAGAGGAGTTATGAATATTTATAATGATAAAATTTTCTGCTTGCCATATAACACAATGGGCTATGTAAACTACTGAGAGCTCATTTTTAGAGTTCCAGTATCGTATCTTTTGGTTACCTAATATAAAAATGACTGTTTTGAAATCATAGGATTGAAATCTGGAAGGGAGCACAAGAGTTTTATGTTTTGTAAACTTCCTTATAAAGAAACTGAGTTCTCAAAAAGTAAAGAAATGTTCCATATGCAGTAATAGAGGCCAATTTCAAACCTAAATCTGTTTAATTCTTAAGTATAGGAATTTTGTCGTTTCCTCCTATTTACTAGGAAAATTAGCTGCAGGTATCATAAAAGAACAATAATCTTGCAGGTAAGAGAGTAGAGCAGAAAAGGGGTTAATCCTGGGGGTCAGATTAAAAGCAGAAAGTGTCAGATTTCTGCTGCAAGATTTAAGTCTTGGTCATAAAAATTATCCATAGATCCAGTGAGGTTTAAGGAGAGCAATTTTATTTATCTGTTCAATTTTGCAATTTTCGGTGTCCTTTTGTGTAGAAAGAATTTATCTTGTATGTTTAAAATTAGAAGATAAGGCCCTTAAATTTGATTTTGTTTATGGAGAACTCATATTGTTTGTTTTCTGCTTCTACCTGATTTTAAACTGGTATTTTGGTGCTTCAGGAGTCAGATGTATTTGCCTCGTGTAGAACATTGCTGGTCTCAGCAAATCTGCTACTTAAGCACAAAGAAACCTAAAATCATTAAAGGTTTTAAGGTATCAGAAAAAGCACATGTTATATTGGAAAGAGAAGCAATGTGAAGTTAAATGACCTATGATCTTCTGTTGAGTAAATTTGTTCAAAAAAATAGTAGCAGTGATTTCTATGCTACTAATTTAACTTTTTTTTAAAAGTTGGGATATTACTTTCATTCTGTAATACATTGTGTGTGTGTATTCCATCATTGTTTATTCTTTACTTGTCACTTAATAAATGCAGTTCTGCCAGAATTTCTTACACTAAGTACAGAGAGGCTTATCCTCACTAGGCTGGCCATTTGATGATAAGTTCTTTGACCATGAAATAAAGAATACAAAACGATTTTCACACCTTCTACTTCTGCAGTGACAATGGCACCATTTTTAAAAAGAGAGCAGAGGCAGCTAAGAATCATAGTTTTTAGATAATCCATTAACTCAAACTTGGTTGCTGATACTCTAAATGTAACCTAATATTAAATCTAAAATAAACCTAAATCAGTCTTGATTTCATAGAGTTCTTGCTGTGTGAAATAAACAAATGGATGTTGACGCTAAATAGAAGGATGGTTTAATATATAGGACTGCTTGCCATCTAGGGGAGGGAGTGGAGGGAAGGAGGGGAAAAATTGGAACAAAAGCGAGTGCAAGGGATAATGTTGTAAAAAAAATTACCCTAGCATGGCTTCTGTCAATATAAAGTTATCATAAAATAAAATAAAATTAAGTATCCAAGGCCAAAAAAAAAAAGAGAGAGAGAGAAAAAAGAAGGATGGTTTACAGGTTTCCCGTGTAGAATGACTGCTGAAATTTTCTTAAAAGTTTAAAGGGTAGAGACCTATCTGGCCCAAAGGGTGAAATACCTGCAAAATCACTTGGTCAGACACTATTGAGGCTATCACAAGGGACAACCACTTCCCACTGCTTTAAGTTGATACTTTTGTATGGCCTACTAAAGATATTTTAAATATCTAAATGGCCATTGGCAAAAAAAAGTTCCCCACACCCCTGCTTTAAATTTAGATTCTATAATTCTGGATTGCTGGAATTAATTTTATCGTATGTCCAAAAGCAACAAAAACATTTTATGAAAAGTTAGGGTGTGTTTTTAAAGACTGTCTTGAAAATAATTTCAGATTATGAATCAATATTCAAGTCCCAGCTAAAATCCTATGTTCCACAGGAAACCTTTCTGTCTTCCCCCTTTACTGACTGTTTTCTTGGTTATCTTGTTTATATATAGTTTGTTTGTTCATAGTTGTTTGTATGTTGTTTCTTATTTTAGTTTGTGAGCTCCTGGAGGACAGAAATTATTTTTTGCTTAGGAATAAAAAGGCAAAGATCTGTGGGTTGGTTACAGAGAAACCTCATGCTTAGGATTATGACTCCTTTCTCTTAAAAAAAAAAAATAGACATTGAAAGACGGGATATTTATTGAATAATACACAAAAATTGAAAGTGATTATGTTTTAATAGGCAGTAAACTACCTCTTATATGAGTTGTTCGTGAGTCCACTGTACTTTTTAGAGCAAAGATCAGAATTATTCTAGTGTCTTTTAACATTTAGAATATTAATGAGAAAAAAATTGCCAATGAAACAACTCAATTCTGACCAAAATGAACATGAAAGTTCAGTACCGGGTAGAAGGAAAGGACATATTCAGAGACCACTTTCATATATAAGTTTAACCAATGAAAATCATCTTAACAAAAACAAACTAAAAAGCACTTTAAATTTGTGGAACAAGCTCACAAAGGCATCACTAGTGATAAATATGTATGTGTTTCAAAGATATAGAACTATCCAGAAGAGTAAAACAAATGTAAAGAGACCTTGACAAGAGACTTAAATGAGTGTCATCCTAAAAAATGATTGTTCATTGAAGAATGAAATTTAGAAGAAAAAAGAAGGAAAAGATTTGCAAAGATTTTTTATAATAAAGTTCTTTTCATCATCATCAAGTTCCAAATGTGCTTAGAAATCTGCTAGAAAGGGCACTAAAAATGATGAGGGGGGGGGGAAGCTGAATGAGGCCAACTGTACACAGAATAGATTTTTATTGGAGGGGACATAATTAAAGGTATTGAGAATTGATTTATAAATATCTAAAGGGAGAAGAAGATGCTGTAGTCCTAGAAAAAAAATCTCGAGCCTTATTAATTTCCAAAAAAGATGACTGAAAAAAACATTAATTGCTAACATTAAATACCATTTCCCCATCCATTTAAAATTTTTTTGAGAATTATCTGCATATGCATCAAGGGCATTGACAGTGAAAGTATTGGTAGAGAAGAGAGGATTTTTCACACAATTATCTAGAGAAGACCTCATTTTTATTATTAAATAAATTGACTGAAAGATGTAGGGGATACAAGATCCTACTATGGTTGTTAATTATTAAAAGGATTCTGAATTCAGTAGGGCAAATTGCCGTTTTTTCCAAACCAGGTGCCTCCCATAGCAATGTTATTGAAATTTATTTGAAAGGTATAACAAAGAATATCTTATTTGACCTTGTCCTAAGGATCAAAAAAGGCATTAAATTAAAAGACCTCCTTTTTATCCCCTCCATACCACACATCTATTTAGTATAAGTGTTTGTATTTACTTCTGCAATGTGTTGTATTTACTTATACAAAATGTGTGTATTTTCTTCTTCATTAGAATGAAAGGTTTTCAAGGGCAGGGACTGTTTTCACTTCATTTTAGTATCTTCGAAGCCTAGCCTAATTCTGGCACATAATTTGTGCTTAATAAATGTTTATTAATTGACTGAGATAAACCAATATTGCAGTGACAGAGGAGATCCTGTATAGAGTCTTTTAAGTTGAAGAGAATTTTGTAGGTGATGAGTTTCTCAAGAAGCTCCTGACATCATTCTGGTTACATCGGCCCTTAGAACATCGCAGTTTCCTAGAAGAGCTCAATACCCATTCACAAGAGTTCAGCCTAACTATTCCCCAGATTATGACAGTGTAATTAGATGGATCATTTTTAGAACTTAGCTTTTGTTGTCTTTCAATTGTGTCTGACTCTTTGGTGTTTTCTTGGCAGAGATACTAGAGTAGTTTGCCTTTTCCTCCTCCACCTCATTTTACAAATGAGGAAACTGAGGCAAATGGGGGTAAATGACTTGCCCAGGGTCACACAGGTGTCTTGAGGCTAGATTTGAACTGGGCAGGAGAAGGTACCTCTTTGTTAAGGACCATGCCTAAGTGAAAGGGCAGGTCATTTATCAGAGAGTCCCCACTGCTGTGAATCATAACATCTGAAGGAGTTGCAAATCGGCCTTTACTGACACCAATGTTCCTTGTGGATTGGGAATGAAATAAATTGGAGGCAAGAGGGAAGAGGAGAGAGAGGTCAGAGAACAGCAACTGCCTCTCAGTTTCCTTGTATCATCATCATCATCATCCGCTCACATGAAGAGATCCATTCTACAGGTCTGAGTTGGACCTCCAACAGCCACTGGCAGGTGGCTCCTGTATCACAACACGTCATAACTCCAGGCTCTGCCCTCTGTCCACTGGGCCATTTTTATGTATAAAATGTATAAAAATGGTCAGTGAGTTAGGCCTTGACATACCAAGAAGAGGGCTACATCCCCCTCAGTAGTTGGTGACATTCTTTCTGAGCCCAGACTTCTTCCAAAAACAAAGACCTGTGTTCTAAGGGGCAACATTCTATCCTTATTGTAGGTCTTAGGGAACTGCTGTTTCTGAGAAATTAAAAATATGTTTCCCACAGAGGGCAGTGGACAGGTTTGTGGTGGGTTTGAGTAGCCCTAACAGCCAAGAAATAAAGAACTGGATTAAAGAATGTCATTCGAGAAATATAAATGCTGAAAAGCTCATTGGTCACATGACAAGATCAAATAAATAGCTTGAGTGGACCATCTCAGTGCTGCCTTCATTGAAAGGTCAGGAGAAGGGGAGGAAGGCCTCTGGCACACTGCTGGGCCCTGCAGACTGAGCAGAGCTGTGCGTGTTCCACCCTCGGCAGATTCAAGCAAACTTGCAGATCACTGGCAGATCCATTTGCGTATTTGTAGGTTTTACATCAGCAATATAATCCATGTCCCCTGTGGAGTGCAACTCTTCATGGATAGAGAATGTCTTAAAACTTTCTTTGTAAACCCCTCAGAGTCCTTAGCGTGGTAGCCCCAGAGCAGGCACAGCTGAACTTGTCGAATGTGATTGTTTCATAGATGCAGTGGAAAACCTTGATGCTCACATGGTCCATGGCTATGTGATTCACAACCAAGGGTGCAGGGAAGAAGTTGAAGTTCCATTTCCACACTCACCAGACAAAGAGGTGCAGAGTGGCCGAGCATTTCATCATGGACGCTTCATCACCAATCTCCGGAATGCAGCTATGGCAGAACCCAAGTAAGATGTAGCCGACAGTGGTTTTTAAGTTCGGTCACAAAGACTAGTACTTACTACTACTACTAACATCTGGCCATCATTTTGAATTCTCTTAAGTGATTTTTATGGCAGATAACATAATTTACTAGATCTGCTAGTGAAAATCACAGATCTTCTAGGCCTTTTCATCCTGCATAATTCTTGTTTTTTTTTTTTTTTTAATAAATCCACTATTGAGTAACTGTCCGCCCAATGTGCTAAAGAACTTTGGTTCTTAATATCTAGGAACTAGCAGCATATCATTTAGGTTATTAAAAGCATATAACATTAAATACAGTACAATTTAATTTTCAGGAGATTTCATCTATTCTTGGATTCATGGATCTAGATATGAAAAGGGATCTCAGAGGCTATTTATTACAACCTCCTCATGTTGCAAGGGAGGAAACTGAGAACTAGGCATAACGTAGAGAATTCTCTTTTGAGCAATAGTACTGTTCATAGTAATATAGCACTTTAATGTTTTTCCCCCCAATATCTTTATGAGGAAGATGGTATAGATATCATTATTCCCATTTTGTAGATAATGAAGCAGATTGAGAAAGTCACTTACCCATGGTCATTCAACTAGTAAATGTTGAAACAATAATTTGAACTCTGGTTTCTTACAAATTCTGTGCACTTATTGCTATCTGAAAAAAAAAGTTTCTATGCATCATTATTTTAAAGTTTAAAATATGTAAGATATAAGATATTAGACAAAAATCATATAAACTAAATTCATAATTAATTTTCACACTCTACATTATGTATTTTTAAATAACTAGACTACTAGGCTAAAAAAGGTTTTAGTTAAAATACATCATTTTTATATTTTTCTTTAGGAAGGTTGAATGAAATAAATTATGCTGCTTCTTATGTCTAGAGTTCCAGCCCTCTATATAAATAAAATCAGGTTCTAGTGAGTTAGAATGGGAAAGTGAAAAGGAATTTATCAAGACTAACCTGTTTCTTAGAGTGTTCATTGTTTTAAAATAGTAAAAATCTTTTTGTTTTTGTTTCTTTTTCTGTTTTTTCTTTAGTACAAAGTACATTGAAGGAGTTGTGATGAAAATGCTAGAGGAAGATGATGTTGTGGTGGGAGTTCAGTACAGAGATAAAGAAACTGGAGATATAAAGGTGAGGCTTATCAAATACTTCTTCATAAAAAAGATGGTAAATACTTTTTTATAATAAAAGGCTCATGTTATTCACTTCAAATTTTTATTAGTCACTTTTTTAGTATTCTCTGGGCACTAGAGGGTTCTGGCCATAAGAAAAGAACATATTTTAAATTGAAACATATTAATCATGTATCATCTGTATTTTTCCTTCTAAAATTAAGAGGCTCAAAAAGCTCTTGAAATAAGATTTTATAATGATAGTGAATCTGAGATCAGAAGTGGATTGTGGTAGAGGAGTTGGGGAAACTGGACTTTTTTTTTTAAAGGAAGGGCAGTCTTTTCTGTGCTTCTTTTTTAGATGTACTTGTTGCCAAGTCTTCTTTTCTTTCCTTTTTTTTCTTTTCTTCTTTTTTTTTTTTTCTGAAGACTTGTATAATCCTGAGGAAGATTTCTTAAGGTTGTTGTTCTTTCCATTATTAGAGGAAGTAAATCTATTTAGGTCAAATGCCTTCATAACAATGAAATAGACAGTGATTTAAAACAATTATTTTTTAATATAGTTTGAGGAGAAAAAAATTGTGAAATGTCCTTATAACTTGTAAAAAAAAACTTGACATATTTTTTCCAATAATCTTAAGATCTTCATATTTGTCTTAAGATCTGAATGGTTTAAATGTTTCTGTTGCAGAAAGCCCTCAACCTTTGGATTCTAAGATGGTTTGATAGAGTAAATATTTAGAAAAGAAAGATCCTTAATCTTTTTAGCTAGACAAAACAATTTTTTTTGGTAACAATATCATTAGATATGAAAATCACAAATAAGATATATACATACAAATAATAGGGATTTACATTTTAATTTAAAATAAGTTTACTGTATATTTGGTGTCATTTTAAGTTGACAGATGTTAATTTATGTCATAGGAACTCCGTGCACCATTGACAGTTGTTGCAGATGGGCTTTTTTCCAAGTTTAGAAAAAATCTGATCTCCAATGCAGTGTCTGTCAAATCCCATTTTGTTGGCTTCCTTATGAAGGTAATGTAAGAATGTAACTAGAGAAGAATTAATACTACTTTGAAGTTTTAGAAAAGAATTAAAAGATCATTGGTGTTTTTTTTGTTTTTTCCCCCTAGGACGTGCCACAATTTAAAGCAAATCATGCTGAACTCATTTTAGCAGATCCTAGTCCAATTCTCATCTACCAGATTTCATCCAATGAAACTCGGATTCTTGTTGATATTCGTGGAGAAATGCCAAGAGACTTAAGAGATTATATGATAGAGAAAATTTATCCACAATTACCTGGTAAGAAAAGAATCTTCTTTCTTTTATTACAGTTTGACAGTAAAATCTCACCAAAAACAACCAAAGAATTATTGTTAATATTAGGTTAATTGTTCCCCACTTCCTTGGCTCCATTTCTTAATTAAATTGTATCTAAACAATGCTAAATACATGACCGAACTGTGGGGGAAAAAATCGGTCAAGATGTTTTATTGTTATGTCCAAATCTGTAACTTAAAACTAATTTAACCAAGTAATTAGAAGAAAGTTTGTGGTATGATTTCTGTGTGCTTCTAGAAAGTCCTATTATAACTAAATTGTCATTTTCATCGGATATCTCTGATTTATTACTGGCACTTTTATTAAAGTCGTTAGGCATGCTCAGTATTCATTGTTCTCTAGAGTACTGTTTGCTCAGTTGAAACTTGAGCCTATGTAATGTCTATTTCATTCAGAAATTCTTGATTTGGGAAATGTAGGGGAAAAAATCAGAATATTTACTTAAAAGTGTTCTTTACTAACATCTAGTTCACACCTCTAATTTTATGGAGCAGGAAATGGAGGTCAGATTTATGGTTAGTTTTGAATAAATGTGCTTTAAAGTAATTAGTTTTGAGGGTTTTTTGCAGGAGAAAATACAATTTTGTCAATGCCTAAACATGTAACAAATTGTTATAAACAAATAAACTAAAAGTGACTTTACCTTTTAAAACTAAAACTTCATGGAAATAGGTTTCTTTAGAGAAAAATTAAGTGAATAAGTTAAAAATTCTTCTTAAGATTTAAGGCTAGGAAGAAGCTTAGAGATTACCTTGCTTTAACTTTACAGATGAGGAAACTGAAGAACAGTACCTAAGGAGCAGGTGTGGGATTTGCACCTAGGTTGCCTGTTTTCCATTTATTATAAAATTAAAATCCCTAATAGATATTTGCCCTTGTTCCAATTACTGTGTTAAAATTTTACTTTTAGTTTAACCTGTTCACAGATAGTTGCATTTTAGAAATATCATATGAAATGCCAAATTCACCCTTCCAATTTTTACACATATAAAAAAACCTCAATAGAGTCTATGATTCTCTCTATTGTTTTTCTGCCTGTCTCAAGTAATGTGACTTTTATTTGCAAACTCTTTGCAGTTATACCAGTATAGTGACTCTCTTTAAAGCTTGACACAACATGGTTTAATGTTACTTACCTTGAGATTTTTTGAGTTTTTATTCCTCCAGATGAATTTTATTTTTTTTCTAGTTTTATAAAGTAATATTTTGTGATTGGTATGTCATCAAATAAATTAAGCAGTATTGTCATTTTTTTGGTTGGCTCAGCCTAGGCCATTAGCAATTAATATTTCCCAATTATTTGAGTCTATATTTCTTTAAAAGATTTTGTAGTTGTATTCATATAGTTCTTGTGTGTCTCAAGTATCTTTACACATTCTGTAGTTATTTTAAATGGCATTTCACTTCTGCTGGATTTTTTGGATAATATACAGAAATACAGACTACATATGAGTTTATTTTATATTTTTAAATTTTATTGAAGTTTCAGTTAATTTTTAGTTGCCTCTAGGATTCTCTAATATTTACCATCATATCTCATACAAAAAAATTGTATTTAATTTTCTGTTTGTGCTTGTTTTAGTTTTTTTTTTTAAATTGATTTGTTGCTATAGATAGCATTATCTATGTAGGCTTTTAAAAATTCACAAAAGACATTAAAAAGGTTTTAAGTATCCTGTGGGCCAGGTGCCATACCAGGCACTTAATATTATAAAATAAACAAACAAAAACTCCCAAAGTAAAATAATCTCTTCTTAAGGAACTTTCATTCTGTCAAATTGTCCTCAGCCAGTTAAACAATTTTGAAATTAAATTTTCAAATTTATGTTGAAAACAGTCTTTTCTTTATATATCTTTATCTAATTGCCCAATTTTTCTACAATTAGTTCAGTTTTTCTTGTCCATAAACCACAGAATGGTCTACCATGAATGCATAGGCTGGAAATTATAATTTCATAAGATTAATGTGTTATGGGAAAAATTCTTGAGCTTATAGGGATGGAACTATTCTTTCTCTGATCATCTGGCTTTCATAATTCTCAAACTGAATTATTGCATATATCACCCCCCCTCCGCAAAAAAGAATTTTTAAAAAATTGAATCAGAATTAGAGAACTGAATATTGTCATTAAAGATTATGTAGATTTCTCCTTCATTTTATAGATGAGGAAACTGAAGCTTAAAAAGGTTTATAATTTTACAAGTTAGTCATGTATTTGTATTCCTTTAATTTATGATAAAAATAGAAATAAAGATAATCTTTGCCCTCAGGAAGTTTACATTCTAATAGGAAAAGGCTATCTAAACCTCATTCCTCTCATGGCTATACTCTATCCCTCTTCTTCTTTGGCCCAGCTCTTCATACAGAAATCTCAGGCCAGCTATGTCTCTTTGATTGAATGGCTTCTCACAGAACTTCACATTTAAAGAACAAGCCCAAATCACCTGTGTCTCATCACTCAACAGGCTGCATTCTGGACTTTATCATTGACCACTTCCCATCCCACCCCATTCAGCTTTTTTTTTATGAGTTGTCTTTTCCCATTAGAATGTAATTATGATTCAATTTTTAAAAGAATCTTTTTAAAAAGAAACTTTTTTTTTTAATGCCATTAGTTCAGAATGCAAGAGTTCTTCTCAGGTTCTGTATCACTGTCAATTTTTCAGTTTGAATATATGTTTGAAGTTGTCATTCTGTGGTTTTGTTGTGGATATAGTTAATTCTTCCTTTGAAGTCTATACAAGGTACTTTATGATTGTCATATGGTTTAGGGAATTATTTAATAATAAATATGAACATTTGAAAGTGAAATATCTTAAACTGATCTAAATATGTCTGTTTTTATTGCAGAGTATGTAAAAGAACCTTTCCTCGAGGGAATTCAGAATGATCATTTGAGATCTATGCCTGCAAGTTTCCTTCCTCCTTCACCACTAAACAAAAAAGGTATAATTCAGTAAAACAGATTTTAGAAAATAGTCAGATGACTAAATGGGATATACTTATTAAATGTCTATTTATCTAGCAAATTACTCATATGTATTAATAATTAAGTGGAATTGAACTGCAGATATTCATCTCCAAATTAGTTTAAACATTCTTAAAGTAAAGACATTGCAGGACAAGAAGCAATAAGGAGTAAGAGATTGGGAGGTAAAACCTGATAGATTTCAGCAGTTCTCTATCACTGCCATCTTTCTCTATTTCCTTATTTTTTTCCCCTTCTTAATTGCTAACTCTGCCTACTTTCATTATGGCTTTTCCTGCTTTGTCTTAGGACAAAGTGAGAAGCAGGAGTGAGTGGCATTTTAGATAGCAGGAAGGAAAAGAGGAAATGGCCAGAAGTGGTTGTGAATGTCCCTTATCCTGTGGAAGAAGAATATTAATAAGCTGAAGACTCAGCTTTTAATAACAAAATGGAGGTATAGGTTTAGGTTACTCTGTTGGGTTCTTATTTGTCTCAGAAAACTTGTGTGGAAGGAGAAAAATTAAGCTTAGATTCAGTTCAGTTTTATTCTGTTCATATAGTTATCCAGAGGTAGATTGATTTAGATTTTATCATAAGTATTAAAACACTATTTTAGTTACCTCATTATTTTCCAGACTACTTCCTCTCCAGCTCTGGATATTTCTAATCAAACTTAACTTTTTAAGATTTCATCTTATCTTACAATATTGTTAGTTTATTATCAGAGCAAAGATTTTGTGGGGAGGTACTTTATTTTCTTTTTAGGATGTGATATATTACTTTAGTAATCTATTTTTATGAGGCCTCTTTCAAAGAGTATTGACTTTGAATTGTTGAAGATTTTTGACTGCTAAAGTTAGGCTAAAGCCTAACATATAATGATAACATATCATTAGTTCTAAAAACTTATAATTGAGAATCCCTATTATTATGAAGCATAGATTCTCACATACATATCCTTGTCTTCAGGAGTCTGATTGTATAAATAGGCTCATAATAAACTTAAATGAGCAAAAATACTCTGGTATTCCTTAATTTGAGGTTTCCCTGTAGTTTTCATTTACTAAAATACGTTATTGAATTATAACAGATTATAAAATGTTTAATGTAAAACAACAATGTGGGTAATAAATTCTTGAAAGTTGACTAAAGAGATTTCACTTGCAATTCTTAAACTTTTTTCTTCTATACTCTTCTGTTTTCTAAGAGCAGTTGCTAAAGATGAACAGAATAGTGATGGTAAAAGGATGCTACAGATGATCATTTCTTTGTTTCTTGGGGCAGGTGTTTTAATTTTGGGAGATGCCTATAATATACGACATCCTCTTACTGGTGGGGGAATGAGTGTTGTTTTCAACGACATAAAAATATGGAGGAGACTGCTAAAAAACATTCCTGACCTTTATGATGAGAGAGCACTTCTCCAGGTAAGTGGTTTCATCCTGGTCTTCAGAGGAACTTGCCTTTTCTAGGCATTTCAAGGATTTTAGAACCATTTTGTGATCTTTGTTTTGTGTATTCTGTTTCATGATAAAAGAGATTAGTATTTTCTTAATGTCCTACTCAGGAACGACTGTAGGCACCGATATAGTCCCCACTTGTAGAACCTGGGATGTGCTGCTTTGGTTGTTTTAATTCTTCAAGACCTCTGATATCTGCATTTTAAGACATTGGATTTTATACTTAATTGTATAGAACTCTTTCATTTAATAAAGAATGTAAATCCATGATTATGAATGACTTAACCCAGCTCTAGAAGTGATTGGGACTAAATCTGTTACGCCATTAGTCAGAGATAAACAACATGTCTTCAGTTTGGGGAAAATAGAAAATCACAATTTACTTTTCTTTTTCATTCTTACAATAAAAGATCCATTTTTTTTTCCTTTTTTAGGCCCAAAGTTTATTCTATCGGTCAAGAAGAAAGTCCCATTCATTTGTTGTCAATGTTCTTGCTCAGGCTCTTTATGAATTATTTTCTGCCACAGATGGTAAGTGACAGATTGTAATCATGAAATGTTAGAAATGAAAGAGCTTTTGAGCTCTATTATAGGCCTCATTTTACAGGTGTGTAAATAGAGATCTTTTGTTAAATGATTTGTCCAAATTTATGTAACTAAGAAATGGCAACTGAGCCTTCACTCCCTGCAAAGTTTTCCCCATCACCACCACCACCACAATACACTTTAAATGTAGCATCAGTCCTTTGATTAACATAGGAAATGGAGAAAAATCCTGTTATTCTATAGATTTTATGTATGGTGGGCTAAGTCAAGCCTCCTAATGCAAAATGGTACTCTTATGATTGGATTGAAAGAGCAAACTTGAGAGATGGCCCTTGTGTTGTGTTATTGTTCCCCCTTTCCTGGGTAACTCTCCGTGACTGTCCAGCAAAGGAAAAAGAGAAAAGTCAGCTTCTTGGAGACAGGTATTATTTTTGGTTTTGTAATTGTATTCTCAGTTCTTAAGACAATGTCTTGTATATAGTGAGCACTTGAAAAGTTTTTGCTAATTTGAAAAAAGGAAATTTCTCCTTCAGAATCTGAGCCTCTGGGTTCCATTTTTCATCCATTTTTTGGAGTACCTTTTTCACACTTTGTCCACTGCAGGATAGAAAATGCTTTTCATTAATCATATAAACATTTTACCTGTAGTGAGAAGCAGTCTTTGAATAAAAACTGTGGACTGAGTAGGTAAATTTCAATCATTCTGTATTATAAATTTGCATAGGTTTAATAGAACATTAATCAGTTGCCTGCAGAAATTATAATTTCCATCATCCTCTCATATGGTTGATTCCTTTTTTAGACATTATTCTTGGGATCACAATTTTCCTTGGTAGGTTAATCCACTTTAAAGCTGCACATTTTCTTTCTCTGTATCTGTCTGTCTGTCTGTCTTTTTTCTCATTTCTTTTTTCACCTATCTTTCCCCATCTCCTTCAAAGAGTAAAGCTCTTTTCAGTTTAGGACCTAAGTTTGCTTCTCAGGTTCAAGTTAAAATTACTCTGAACTTGAGTAGCCCCAGAAATTCCTAGATCTAGTTGTTCTTCTGTTTATCTGCTTTCCTATGAGGCGTTAATCAAAGTGTTTCCAGTCTTCTGCTTATCTTGATTTTTTTTTTCCTCTATTCTGAAACCATTTGGGTCTTTATATCTCTATTCTTCTCCCCTTAACTCCTCCAGTAGAAGTAGCCAGCTTATATCTAAGTATATAGTCTGTCTCTACTTTTTGGGGAAGTCATATTTTTAGACCTTGTCTTACCTCAGAAATAGTTCACACAGCAGACTAGTATGTGTACAACTCAGTGCTTATTCAGTTTCTCAGTTGCCAGCAAGGCATGTCAAATCTAAGATTTTTCTACTTGTAGCATTGTGTGGATTAAAAGTCGACCTCACAAATAATTCTTTAAAAAAAAAATTGGATCCTTGCATAGAAGTTACATTCTAGTGATCTTGGAAATGAAGGAGAATTTGTTTTGATGAACAAATGGTAAAAGCCTTTTTTATAAATTCTTAGCCGATAATATGGATAAAAATTTCAAGAATGGGTTAGAAAAAATGTGAGTAGGAAATTTTTTTTATCATCAAGTCTTGATTATAATTACATTACATTCTAATAAGTTATTATGGCTCATTTTTAGCTTTTGAATATCATTATTGTGTTGATTGATATATGAATGTTTTGATTAAAGATAATTTTTTAATCATATTATAGAAACGCTACATCAGTTAAGAAGAGCATGTTTCTGTTACTTCAAGCTTGGTGGACAATGTATTACTGGTCCAGTTGGGTTACTCTCTGTGTAAGTTGTATAAATTTAAACATCACATAAATTAATCATTTTATGGTTGGTTTAACCAGACTTAATTATTAGCATAGATTATGCATGATGTCCAGTTTTCTTGATCATACCTTTTGGCTGTATTTTTTGCACTTAATGCCTTCATTAGAAGATGGTCCAAGAACACTGAGAAAAAAAATCTGTGAATATCTGTTGTGGTAAAGGTTTTGAATAATATCTATGACTAATTTGACGATTTTTGATTACCTGTTGTTTAATCCATACGATCCATTGTGGTGTTACCATCATCATTGGGTATTTTTAAAATAATTATAACTAGTGGATGGAATCATGAAAAACAGTATGAATGCTTTAAGTACAATTAATTCTAAGAATACGTTCCTTTAAAAATTGGCTGGAAAATGAAATTGTTAACCCTTTTTCACGAATTTAAAAGTTTATATATATGTTTGAATTTATGTAAAGTTGTTATAGAAAAAGTTATCTTTAAGGGTATCCTATATCCAACTGTCAGGAGTCACAGAAGCTGAGAACCAAAAAATTATTTAAATGGAAAAGAATTGCAATGTTTTTAAAAATTGGGTTTCCCAAAACAAACTACGTGTCCCTATTATTAAGATAAGAAAAAATGCACAGTACTAAAAATTGTTTGAATTGGAAGAATAGCTGATTAATTTAAAAGATGCAGTCATAATTGATATCTTATTGAATTTTAAAAAATAACCTTAAACAACTCGGTCTTTTCTAATATGTGATTTTTGTTGTTGTTTTTATAGATTATCTCCTGATCCCCTGGTGCTAGTTGGACATTTTTTTGCAGTTGCATTGTATGCTATTTACTTTTGTTTTAAGTCAGAGCCCTGGATTACAAAACCACGAGCCTTTTTCAGCAGTGCTGCTGTCTTTTACAAAGCTTGCTGTGTCCTGTTTCCTCTCATTTATTCAGAAATTAAATACTTACATTAAACTTAAGGGAAGCCCATTGGAGAATGAATACATGGAATTCACCAAGCCTTAAGAGACTTTTGGGAAGATTTGTACTGCTGAATGCTATACCATTACTAAAACACAGACACATGGACAAATGGGGGTTAATTTGTTTTTGGTTTTCCTTGTGTGTGTAAACAGTTGTAAATAAATGTTTTGCTTTGCGATTAAAATGAAGACTGTTAGATATCTAAGAGAAATGATTGTTAAATCACAAATCAGTCTTATGCCCTGATAGTGAAAACATGTTTTCTTTTGGGATCCATGATGTTTAGTATGTAAAAATGTTGACTATGCAAATAAACTAAATGAAGATGGAAATCTTATGTTTTTGCTTCTTTTTATTGGTGTTTGCATCTAAGTCTCAAAAAAACTGGCAAAATATTGTTTTCCATAGACTAAATAGTGTAAAATTGGAGATCCTTGAAAACTTTTGTAGGAAAAAAAAATCTTTCTGGATTATTTCCAATCTATCCTGTCTATTGTTGTTTGTACATGATTATTTACATGTTGTTTACCCCATTGGACTATAAACTCTTCCAGGACAGGATTGACTTTTACCTTTCATTTTTGTCCTTTCAGTGTTTAGCACAGTACCTGGCACATAGTAGGTGCTGAATAAATGTTTGAGTACAATACTTCAGGATCTAAATGCATATGTATACTTACATTCAAAATAAGGATAATTAAGTATTCTTGAGATTTTAATTTAAAAAGAGAACTATTATTGAAAATTAACAATGGCGACTCATGGTTTTGCATATGGCAATGGAAAAGGTGTTTGGATTTGGTTTTCAGAGAGGATCAATAATATCAGGAGGAAAATGTCTTCACTTGCAAGTGAATTGCTTTTAAGTGAAACAGCTGTACAAAGTCATCAGCTTCACTCATTTGAATTGAGTGGCAAGACATAGATCAAGATGACTATGGATGGCTCTCAATGGAAAGGATATACCTTGTTCAAAATAAGAAATCTTTAGAAGGTATGGTGGAGTAATATTAACAGAAGTTTCATGCTCCTATATGGTTTGCCAAGCACTGTATTACATTATCACATTTAAGCTTCATTACTTATCTGTATCAGAATTCCTAAACCTGAAAGAAGGTCAAGGGACGACCAGCACAGTATTTGGGTGAGAACAAAAGGAGGGAAAAGCAAGTATTCTCTTTAACCAGATGGACGTTATTTGTTGCTCTCTCAGCAAGGTGGTATAATGGATAGAGCACCAAGCCTGGAACTCTCATCTTTCCGAGTTCAAATCTGACCTCAGACACCCACCAGCTATGTGATCCTGGACAAGTCACTTAGCCTGTACCTTGTTTTCCTCATCTGTACTATGAGTGGGTGAAGGAAATGGCAAACCACTCCAGTAGCCTTGCCAAGAAGACCCAAGTTAGATCACAGAGAGTCAAATTTGATGGGAAAATGTTTTATCAATGGCACAACTCAGAAAAGCCCATTCTGTTCCATTTCTCCAAGCCTGGTTTACTAGATATGGCGCACTCTCTCTGATCCATAATGTGAGGAGCACAGTTTATGAAGAAAAAATATTTCTGCCTCCCAGGTGGGAAGGGAATGCAATACACAACCATATTACAAGGGAAATTGAAGAGAAAAGGAAAAACTTTATGGAGGAGAAGGCACCTGAGCTGAATTTAAGATGGAGAGAGTTGGGAGTATATTCCAGATATGAGAGAATGTTATGGATAAATACATGGGGATGGGAGATGGAGTATACAGTCTGGAAAATAGCATATACATTTCCAAATATGGGAGAATGACAGATAAATGGAGATGGGGGATGGAGAATACAGTCTGGGAAATAGTTTATACATTGCAAATAAGGGAGAATGACATAGATAAATGCAAGAAGATCAGAGATGGAGAATACAGTCTGGGAAATAGCACATGGCCCAATTTGGTTGACATGTAGTTCTCATGAAGGGCCAGCTTCATTTTCCACTTCTCATCTTGCTACTTGTTGCTCCCACTATAGGGTCAACAGGTAGCCCCTGCCAGTCTGATAATGTCACTGAACTGTGAGCTTCTAGATTACAAGCCAGCCATGTCCACATCTCGACTGTTGGACCATTCTCTTTTAGCTGCTCTGCAACAGCCACCTTATTTCTACCCATTGCTGTGTCTAGTGGACTATTTTTTAATCTCTTATTATATTGTGTTTCCATTCTCTGGTCTTTTGATGGATTGCAACTATGATGGAATCTTTCCTCCCCAGAGACAAGTGCACAAAAGCCAGAAAAAACCCTTCAGCTTATAAATTCAATTATCTTCTTTATTTGAAAATCTATTATCTCTATTTCTCTCTTGAACTCCAGTCTCAGATTACCAACTGACTACAGAATATCTATCTGCGCCACCCAGCCTTCCCTGGTAACAAATTTAAAAATTTAAGAGAATAGTCAATATGTTGATCAAATCTTTTTCATAATCTGCATCAGTCCATTGTAGTACACATGTTTTGTTTTGTTTTTAATCAGTCTTGTGATTGTTTCTCTGAATCCATCACACTTTATATTCCTTATAGTATGGTAAAATTCTGTGACTATTCATTTAATCACAGTTTGTTCAGTCATTCTCCAATTGATGGGCACCTATTCTGTTTTTGATTCTTTGCAATTATAAAAATAGGTTTCCACTATGCTACCAGAAAGGATGTGCTCTGTCTTCATTTGTCTGCAAGATGCTCAATCTTCCCTTGGAAACTAAGATATCACCGGGCTAGGAAACTAGCACCATTACAAACAACAATCGGCCTTTGCCCAGCTTGTGAAATGGAACTTGCCTGAAGCTACTCTGCCTCCATCCTTCACTATGACATTGAGGTCATAGTGCTGGAGGACAAAATTCCCTCATTAAAGCAGCAGATATAAATGTTGACTCATTTTGACCTGGTTTATTTTCAAAGACCTTGTCCAGTGTTAATGGAATTCTCATTTATAATATCCATGTTGGAAGACCTGCCTAATAATTGGTGCTGCCCCTGCTGAATGGACTGTTAAATGTAGCTGCTGAGAAGAAAAAGAAAGAAAAATAAGAGAATTCAGATTTTATGAGCTTTGTTGGTTATTTTTAAAATTTAAATTTGTAACATGTTAAATAAAAATCTTCACTCAAAATAAAAGTGAAAACTTATCTCTCTATTGATATTCTGAGACTCTACAGATTTGAATTCCCTTCCCTGGTATTCAGTCCCCTAGATATCACAAGAATGAAAACACTTGCAGGACAAGATGGGAGTTGTTTTTTACTTTTTTTGCATTCATGTCTGGAGTGCCTTTTATAGCTCCTGGTGCATAATAAGTGTTCAAAAAATATTCATTTATTCAACAAGTTATCCGATTCAGCTTTCCCTAACCTACATTACTTAATAGTCCTCCCAGCTTGCCACAAATTCCTCATACAATTTCTTATGATGCAATAATATTATGTCATATTCATCTTTCATGATCAGCCGCCCCCCAATTAATGATCTTATTGTTACCAGAGTGCTGCTCTGAGTATTTCATTATATATGGCACCTTTCTGTTAGTGTGGTACAGTGGAGAAAATGCTGTATTTGGATTTAGAGGATCGGGATTCAAATCTGGGCTTTGCTGTTTACTTAACCTAAATAATGTTGGATACTCATAATCTCTCAGGGTTTCCTTTTCTTTGTCTAGGACAGATAGGCAGAGAGAGAGGAAAGGAGAGATCTAGTCTAAATAGATCCCATGATCGTCTGTGGTGTGATCCTGGCTCTAGGGGAGTCCTATCTTAAGTAAGGGTTAGGTTCTAAAGTTAATGTGTAAGGAACAGACACCAGAATTAGTCAAAATTACCCTTGAAAGTATCCTTTTTTTTTTTTTTTTTTTTTGAGGTTACCCTTAATATTTACCCAGGACCACACAGCTAGGAAGTAATTAAGTATCTGAGGTTGGATTTGAACCCAGGTCCTCCTGACTACAAACAGTTTGAAAGAAGAAAGTTTTCTTTATTCTACTTGGAGTGAGAAATTTTGGGGCCTTCTTTACTAGGAAATTTGAGGCAATGGAGTTAAACTTTCATTTATGTATTTGTGAGCATAACAACGGTGAGGCAAAATGTTTCGTTAACAAAAAGATCATTTGTAGAAGGACTGAATGTCTGGGCCTGCCGGTGCTTGGTCAAGCTCAAGGACCACGAGTTCTGTGATTTAGTAGTAGCAGTGTTCACCCAGAAGATGAGAGCAAAGGATTGTTATTTCAAGCTCAGGGAGCAGCTTTCTTGCTGAGTCTAAGCTCTGGAAAATAGGGTGTTTCCTAATAATAAAAAGATAAAAAAGAGATCTTGGATCTTGAGAGATGGGATAAGAATATATTTCTTGTTTTGCTCCAACTAACAGTGTAGATTTCAGAAATTGTCATAAGAATTCTTGACTTCCCTTTATCATTATTATTCAGGGTTTGGAGTCATTTCTCCTGTTTGGGTTATTTGGCTTGCTGAAACTTATCCCAAGGATTGTCAAAATTTAATATCAAACAACTAAGAAATTACGATTTCTTCAAGTACTTGCTTTATTTGGGAAAAGAACCTTTTGCATCCAATCCTATACTTTGTGACAAGTTAAATCTTTCTTCCCAATTAGCCCCCTGTGAACTCTGAATCTTGGAAACTTAACTTTGTGACTAGGTCTGTGTGCCTTTATGGCTTATAAGGATGTAGGAGACTGATGTATGATCAAAAATTCTTTCTGTCCCTGACATAATTGTGAGAACACAAAACAGTGTTGTTTTTCTGAGCTCTGAACTTGTGTTTGACTTTAACAAAATTGAAGTTTTCACCTTTGTAATCTCTGTTGTCATATAATCTTGTGGATAATACTTTTCCTGAAAGCTTTGTAACAATCTTTGCCCAATAATGAAACCTATTACTTAAAGAAATAACAAAAGTCCTTTCTCCCGAATATGCCAGAAGAAAGGGAATGATATAAATCAGAAGAGTCAAATTCATCTACAACTCTATTGAATGCAACCAGGGTCAGATTAAAATGTAATTTGGTAGTATTTAACAAATATAAATAAAAATACAATAAAATAGAGATATTATTAACATGTGGTTTTCTAAATCAATATACAGCGTTCAGGGATCAGCCTTCGAGAACAGCCAGGAATATCCAATGAGGGACTCTTGCTGAGACTATATATATATAGATACCTATGTTACTCCTTCAGAAAGTGACTTGGGTGATTCGTTTTCATTTCCAATCTGCTCTTTTGGTAATTGAGAATTACATTGCTGTAAGTGCAAGTAACATTCTATAAATCAAAGTGTTAAGATGAAAGGAAGCAGTGTTGTGCCACAGTTCTCTTTTATTGTCCTGACTCAGTTTCCCTAATTGTCCTGACTCAGTTTTCCTAAATTGTCCTGCCTCGGTTTCCCTGAATTGTTCTGCTCAATCTTGCAACACCATCATTCCCTCCTTATCATGATGATCCAGATAAGGAGAAAGACCTTCTATCTTAGACATCATCAGAATGTTGGATGCCTTTCCCCATTCTGTAATCCCAATTATCAGATATCCCCCATGCCTCCCTCCCCTCCCTCGTCAGAACCCGATTGTTAGTCCCATGTTCCCGCTCTCAGCACCCTGACTCTGCTGCTGCCTCAGTCTACCCCTGAGTCTGAGCCATGTGTATATAGATCATTGAGAACTTACATTGTTTACTGAATACTTGGACACGAGAGTTCAATCTAGTCAATTGATTAACTCTCCAATAAATTAAATTATTAAATACTCTCTAATCTCTATCTTCCCTCAGTTTCTCTGGCATTGCATTTTGGAGGCTTCCCACTGAGATATTAGAAAATGAGAGCAGGATTAGAGATTAAAGACCTTCGGGTCTCCCCCTTGGGCTTGGGGTGGCTGGAGATCCGAGTTTTCAGCCTGGAGAGGCCGGCCCTCTGGATTTCTCCAGAGTCTCCAGGAAAGAGCAGTTTTCAGCTGCAGCAGTCCGATGGTGGACACCTTCATTTCATCCAGAGGAGACTATGTCTGGATGTCTGTTTTAGGACATAATCTTATCTGTTTATCTGTTCTGTCTGTCTGTGCTGGCATTTGGATTCTCAGAATAATAAAATGCTGGTGGGCATTAAATTCTGACATGGGTATCAACAGGATGCTGGTTTTGTGTGTCCTAAGACACATATAGGCTGATCTGATTCTGAGCGCCTTTTTGGGCACTCTCTGGTTATGTTGTTAAATGTTTTGTTTAATATTGTAATTGTGCAGTCTATGTCTATGTGATCTGTGTTCTGTGTGACTTATCTGTCTGTTTTGCTAATTTAAGAGCTCTGTTAAGTTTTAAGAACAATGATTAAGAATTGGTCATTTCAATGTTGCTGCTGTACTTAGTATAAAAATTGCTTGTGATTTCTAACTCCTTAACCTGTTGCACTGATCTGTAAGTAAGAACAGAAAAATTTTGGCTATTTTTAAACTGGTGGTTTTTTCTTTGGAAAAGGTTTTCAGAGCCTGCTAGAGTAAAGGAAAATAAAACCTTATCTGATTGAAATTCAGGAAGGAGAAAACATTTGATTAGGAATTTTAGGATGATTCTGAAATTGTGAAGAATAATTTTACTATTGCCTGTGTATGCTACATTTGTTTACTCTGAGTATAAGATTTTAGAATTTGTTTGAATATTGAAACCTTTATTACTAAAAAGGAAAAAGAAAAAAAAAACTTGTCTATTTTAGGAATGGCAAAAAAAAAGAAAAAAAAAAAAAGGTTTTTTTTCCTTGAGAAGCAGCCTGCTAGTAGGATTAAAGGGAAAGAGCAATAAAATTCAAGCTTAGCCTGGGCTGCACAATAAATCTCTAGAGATAAGAAAGATGCTAATTGCTGTCAGAAGAACACTCATGCAGGGAAAAAACTTCTTTTAAAAAAGCTGCATTTAGTTTGGTTCTGGGTTTGTTACCTATATTATAACATTATAACTTATGCTTTAAATCCAGCTTTGCTGGAAATTAGGCTTGGACCCACACTTAGCACCGTATACCACGATAAGATCAAAATGGGTCTGTGGTTTAGGCATAAAGAAAAATTAGAGGAACATAGGATAATTTACCTCTCAGACTTGTGGAGGAGGAAGAAATTTGTGACCAAAGATGAACTAGAGACCATTATTGATCACAAAATAGAGAAAGGGAAGCAACAAACTAGGAAAACATCTTCACAGTTAAAGGTTCTGATAAAGGCCTCATTTCTAAAATATATAGAGAATTGACTCTGATTTATAAGAAATCAAGCCATTCTCCAACTGATAAATGGTCAAAGGATGTGAACAGACAATTTTCAGATGATGAAATTGAAACTATCTCCACTCATATGAAAGAGTGTTCCAAATCACTATTGATCAGAGAAATGCAAATTAAGACAACTCTGAGATACCACTACACATCTGTCAGATTGGTTAAAATGACAGGAAAAAATAATGATGAATGTTGGAGGGGATGCGGGAAAACTGGGACACTGATGCATTGTTGGTGGAGTTGGGAACGAATCCAACCATTCTGGAGAGCAATCTGGAATTATACCCCAAAAGTTATCAAACTGTGATACCCTTTGATCCAGCAGTGCTACTACTGAGCTTATACCCCAAAGAAATATTAAAGAAGGGAAAGGGACCTGTTTGTGCCAAAATGTCTGTGGCAGCCCTGTTTGTAGTGGCTAGAAACTGGAAAATGAATGGATGCCCATCAATTGGAGAATGGTTGGGTAAATTGTGGTATATAAATGTTATGGAATATTATTGTTCTGTAAGGATGAATACAGAGAGGCTTGGAGAGACTTACATGAACTGATGCTAAGTGAAATGAGCAGAACCAGGAGATCATTATACACTTCAACAATGATAATGTATGAGGATGTATTCTGATGGAAGTGGATTTCTTCGACAAAGAGATCTAACTCAGTTTCAATTGATCAATGATGGACAAAAGCAGCTACACCCAAAGAAAGAACACTGGGAAATGAATATAAACTGTTTGCATTTTTGCTTTTTTCCCGGGTTATTTCTACCTTCTAAATCCATTTTTTCCTGTGCAACAAGAGAACTGTTTGGTTCTGCAAACATATATTATATCTAGATTTTGGTCAAATTACAGATATTGACTTGTTTCTGGGACCTAGATCAGCTTTGATTGCCAGCACGCCAGGCCACACCACACGTATCCCCTGCATGGACTAAGAGTCTCTGCCAGTGCCCAGCCTGAAGCAGTTTTGAATGAGGCTTCATCCCTCACCCCTGATGGACTGATATGGGGAATTTGAGAACCCTGATTGGGTCGTCTATTACCGTCTGTTTAAGATTTGGGATGTAATTGGTTAAACTTGTGTAACTATTGCTGTATGTTTGAGGGATTTTTAGGAAACTTACTGTACTAGTCTGTTATGTATAGGCATTTTGATTCACTCTTGGGACTTATATGTGGGATAGTTATTTGATAATTCCTTTCTGTGAGAAAAAAAAGGGAGGATAGGAAATTGAGGAAACTGGTGTATTTTTCTCAAAATACCTGAAAGAATGGGAAGCCTATTCACTTTGCCTTAGGCACTTCTGCGCCACCCCTATCTCGCTGCTTCAGATTTGGTGATTTGCTGGTTGTTTTAACTTTGAAATCCCTTATTCTGTTGGAATTGCCCTGGCAGAATCAGTTTTGGGGATTATTTTTTAGAAACAACCAGAAATCAGACACTTATCCTGGGACTGGCAGACTCTCTGATCTGTTTCTCCACTCCTATTACTCCAGTTTCTTAATTAGTATTTCAGCATTTTGGTATCATGCCTCTAATAGTTCGAGGTTGCCTGCCTTCTAACTGCATGATTTGCTCAGAAATCTGGATCCTAGTAGCAGCTGCTGTTCTATTGAGAGGGGACAGGTGGGGCTACTCCAGGCCCCACTTTTTTACCCCTTTGGAGTCCCTGACAGACTTGGGGTGCCCTCTTAGGATGGGCAGCAGGACTGTCCTGAGCACTGCTACTCCCTATATAAGCAGAGGCTGAGTTAAATGCACAAATGACCACAGACCTAACTCACAGTGAACTGTCCATCTCAAACTGGATTCTCTGGCCGAGATGCTCCCCAACTGCAGAGGACCTGACATGCTAGCAACAGGGAGCCTGTGTGTATTGCTGATTAATTCTGGGGTTATCAGGAAGAGCCCTATCCTTGCCATAAGTCCTTGAATTTTTTTAGTTTTATTTTGGTTTATTTGCTTCACAAATTATTGGTCAAAATTATGGTGCTGAGACTTATCTAGAGGAAGATAATTCAATGATTTGAATATTCAGAAGAGAGTGTGGAATGTTGTGCCACAGTTCTTTTTTATTGTCTGACTCAGTTTCCTTAATTGTCCTGACTCAGTTTCCCTAAATTGTCCTGCCTTGGTTTTCCTGAATTGTTCTGTTCAAACTTACAACACCACTGCTCCCTCCTTATCATGAAGATCCAGATAAGGAGAAAAATCTTCTCTTAGAAATCATCAGAATGTTGGGTACCTCTCCCCATTCTGTAATCCCAATTATCAGATGTCCCCTATGTCTCCCCTCACCCTGTCAGAACCAGATTGTTAGTCCCGTGCTCCTGCTCTCAGCACCCTGACTCTGCCCCTGCCTCAGTCTACCCCTTGAGTCTGAGCCAAGTGTATATATGTCATTGAGAACTCAGAACTCAGATTTCAAGTAAACTATTAAATATAAACTATTAAATACTCTCTAATCTCTATCTTGCCTCAATTTCTCTGGCATTACAGCAGGAGATTCTGAATCTTTATCATGGCCTCGTAGGAACTGGGTTCAAATTCCAGATCTGATACATGCTGGTTATGTAACTCTAGACAAGTCACTCAAGGTCCTGGGCAACTCTGAGACTCCAAATTACAATTTCTGGTGTGCTTTGGTGGATGTTCTATCTGAGGACTCCTTATGTCAATGAAATCACAGGGTTGGAGAAGAAAAAAATACTCTTTGAATACTGGCTATTACTACTATTACTGCTATTATGTAGGTACAGAGATGGTGCAGTGGGTAGTGCTGAACCTGAAGTTGAGTCCAAGGTCCAAATCTAGTCTCAAACCCTTACTTGCTATGTGATCTCAACCATCTCTGTCTTCCTCAGTTTCCCCATATACAAACTGAGGATATACCGTCTCCCAGGATTGTGAGGATAAAATAATATTTGTAAAGCACTTTGTAAACCTTAAAGTGCTTTATCAACTCTTAGAAAGACTCTAAGATGCAAAAATGCAGGTTGAAGTAATGTCACATGATTCAAAAACCATTTAAAATTCATCATTTTCTTAGTCACAAAAGGATTTATATGAGAATAAATTACTTTAAGTCATTTAAAAAACACAACTAATATTTTTGGTATACGTGTTGTTTATTGAAATAGAAAAGTCAAGGTTGCACAAATAGCTCTTTAGAACATAAAACTAAATGTTTTTGTCCATAGCAATTAATTATATTCAGCATTTAGCAGTACAAAAGTGTTCTGCATTTACATGATATAAATTGCATATAATATCATGATTAAACAATGGTAATGACAATAATTAATGTTGTGAGATCCATCTTGTTCAGATTGCTGTGTTTCTCACACAGTGAAGAAAAAAAATTACAGATATGTGATTTGTTGAATTTTGTTTCTAATGCTCCAAATTCAATGATGGTGAGATACTTAAAAGGACATTCCTTTTGTTATTTTAAAAAAGTCACATGACTGTTCTGAACTCATCAAAAATGAAATTAGGCACGTGTGCTTCAGCAACCTAAAACCCAGAAAACAGAATCAAGCATTTATTAGGTGGCAAACTCAGAGCAAATACAAAGTAGTCTACATATAAGATCTTATGTTTAAGGGATATCCAAGGTAAAGAAATCATACTTCTCATTAGAATATAATAAACATAGCAGAGGAAAATTTTTGTAAAGATAGTTGGAGGTCCCATCACTGTGTGCCCACTGATAGTCTCGAGGGCTCCTGGCCCCACTTCTGGTTTCATCACTCTAGCTTCACTGCTCCGAATCATAGATATTTAGGAAATCTAATATGAGAATTCAAATACCCTGAGATGTTAACCTTTTGCCAGTTAAGATCTTGGGGAATATTTCACACGGTAGTGGGGATAAGTTTGACAGCAGGTCTGAGGGCAGGAATGAGGATCTGGGACAAGAGAGGGTCAAGTGCTGACAAAACTCTTTAACAAGGTTGCTGAGGGCAGACCCTCCTTGAGGAAGGAATCTCGTGTGTGCCATGGATGAAAAGCAGACTAAGATTTTCTGGAAAGAACAGTCCATTATTGTAGCTTTAATCTTGGCATAAAGGTACCCAGGCTTTCCAAACATTTAAGGCTGATTCTGAAACAGTCATAAGTACTCATAGCCATAGACCGATATGTTTACTTATGAATTTCAAAAGGCACAGTGACTCCCATATATGCATGTGTAAATATGTAGAATATGCATATGCATATTGTGTGAAAATATAGCTATATAGGTATGTATGTGCGCGCGTGCGCACACACACACACACACACACACACTCACACACACACACGCACGCACTTTACACAGAAAGAAAGCTTTAGGGCTTTTCATTTCTATCTGAGGACTTTTGTCCTGGATCTTTGCACAACTGGGGGAACTCTGGCTGGGAGAAGAAGGGAAGACAGGGTAGCTATGGAAGTACATGCCTCTCCCTTAGTGCCTGGCAACAGCCTCTGCATGGAGGAGGCAGGGGTAGCCAGAAGAAGATGGCGAAGGGTAACAGGCTCCTGGGTACTGAGCAGCTCTCCCCTCGCATGGAAGGCTGGCATCCTCTCCCCGCCCTGATTCTCCCATTAGTGCTCTGAGCTCTGCTCACTGTCTCCTTGCCACCCAGCCCATCTCAGGCTATTGCTCCCATTCCCTTACCCTCCTTGGTAGCTTTGTGTAGCGAACATAGTCCTCCAGAAACAGAAGGGCACCTACTACATCAGCAGGCATTTCTGGAATCTTCTGGCTGTGACAGAGAGATTGGTCAGGACTTTAACAAATGGTATTCTGAAATATTAGTGAGCAACTGAAAGAAGACATTTTCTTATCATACATCAGATTTTAAAATGAATTAATCCACTGCTATTGTTACCTGTTGATTTTTCTTACGAGGTCACTCTGATGGCAGAGTGGACCCAAGAGAACTAGATTTGGAGCCATCCTCTGGGTTCACATATGACCTCATACACTTACTAGCTGTGTGACCCTGGGCAAGTCGATTAACCCCTTATTCTCAGTTGCCTCATCTGTAAAATGAAGGGAGTTAGAGTCAGTGGTCTCTATAGTCCAGCTTCAAATCTACATTGTGGAATACTTTTTCAGTCATGTCTCTTTGTAACCCCATTTGGGACTTTGTTGGCAAAAATATAGGGAAGTTTGCAGTTTCCTTCTCCAGCTGCTTTTGCAGGTGAGGTAACTGAGGCCAAATGGAGTAAGTGACTTGTCCAGGGTCACACGGCTATTCAGTGTCTGAGGCCAGATTTGACCTCCGGAAGGTGAGTCTTCCTGACTCCAGGCCTGGCACTCTGGGTGCTCCGATGACATCTTGCGGCCCTACCCTTAATGACTGAATGTCAAGGAGCGCCCTCTCAAGCTCCCCTCCAATGCCTTAGGGTGGGTGCCATGGAGGAGGCTTGGCGGCGGAGTGAAGTCTGTGATAGAAAGACTTTGAGGTCGGGTCTGATGAGAAAACTTATTCTTTGTCTGAGGATCACCTTAGCTCATCATCAGGAGGCCCACGGTATCAAGCTACAGCAAATCTCACATGCTAAGTGACAAAGGGAGGGCCACCTGTGTCCCCACACCAGACTCTCGAAGATGTTCAAGAATTACCCATCTTTGCCCTCTCTGCTGAACAGATGACCTACCATGCTTTGATTGCCTATTCTTATTCCTTTAATCTCTTTCTCAACTCTTATTGCTAAAGCTAGCATTTCTAATACAATATTAAATAATAACGGTGATAGTGGGCAACCTTGTTTCACTCCTGATCAGTTTGTCCCCGTTACATATGATGCTTACTGCTGGTTTAAATAGATGCTACTGATTATTTTAAGGAAAAGTCCATTTATTCCTGTACTGTCAAGAGTTTTTAATAGGAATGGATGTTGGATTTTATCAAATGCTTTTTCTGCATCTATTGAGATAATCATATGGTTTTTGCTAATTTGATTATTAATATGGCCAATTATACTGATAGTTTTCCTGATATTGAACCAGCCCTGAATTCCTGGTATAAATCCTACCATGTCTGTGTCATAAAAGGAATTTGGTAGGACTCATTCATTCCCTATTTTCTCAAATAGTTTATAAAGCATTGGGGCTAATTGTTCTTTGAATGTTTGGTAGAATTCACATGTAAATCCATCTGGTCCTGGGGATTTGTTTTTAGGGAGTTAATAGCTTGTTCTATTTCTTTTTCTGAAATGAGACTATTTAAGCAATTTACTTCCTCCTCTGATAATCTGGAAAGCTTATATTTTTGGAGGTAGTCATCCATTTCGCTTAGGTTATCAAATTTATTGGCATGAAGTTGGGCAAAATAACCCCTTATTATTTCTTTAATTTCCTCTTCATCAGTGGAAAGTTCTCCCTTTTCATTTTTAAGACTACTAATTTGATTTCCCTACCTCCTTTTTCTAATCAGATTTACCAAAGGTTTATCAATTTTATTGGTTTTTTCCATAAATCATAAAACCAACTCTTAGTTTTATTTATTAGTTCAATAGTTTTTTTTTACTTTCTATATTATTAATTTCTCCTTTTAATTTTAGAATTTCAAGTTTAATAATTGATTGCGGGTTTTTAATTTGGTCTTTTTCTAGCTTTTTAAGTTGCAGGCCCAATTCATTGATCTTCTCTTTTTCTATTTTATTCAAGTAAGCCTCTAAGGATATAAAATTTCCCCTTATTACTGCTTTGGCTGCATCCCATAAATTTTGAAACAATATCTCACTGTTGTCATTATCTTGAGTGAAATTATTAATTGTGTCTATAATTTGCTGTTTCACCCAATCATTCTTTAAGATGAGATTATTTAATTTCCAATTACTTTTTGGTCTATTTACACCTAACTTTTTATTGAATGTCGTTTTTATTGCATTGTGATCTGAAAAGAAAGCATTTACTATTTCTGCCTTCCTGCATTTAATTTTGAGGTCTTTATGTCCTAATATATGGTCAATTTTTGTATAGGTTCCATGAATCTACCATGCTTTATGCAATTCAACTTACCCCATGTTTCTCATCCCCAGGGCCTGTGTCCCTAATTGTGCCCCTGACTTCTCACTCTTCCAGTTATCTTTATTCCTTCAAAGCCCTTTATAACCTTGCCCCTTCTGCTCTTTGGGGCTTCTTTCCCCACCCCGTACTTTGTGATTCTGGCCTCCCTAGCCTTATCTTCTCACTCTGGGCAAATTCACCAGCTGTTTCCTTTTTCATCTTTGCCTTCTTGTTTCCTTCAAGGCTCAACTAAAATCCTGTCTTCTAAAGGAAACCATTTTGAATTTCAGTCTTCCCTTGTTGGTTATTTACTATTTACCTTGTACACAGCTTGTATGTACAAAGTTGTTTACATGTTGTCCCCCTGTAATGGGCTGAGGCTTGATTTGATGCACTGACGTCCCAAGCACATGAGGCTAAATAGTAATTGGACCATACTCTATTAATATATAAGCTTGAAGAAAGAATGGCCCCCGCCCACTCTTTGTGCAAGTCCTGATGTGTTGTATAGGAAATGACGATTTTGGTGGGTGGAGGCAGGGGAGTGGAAAGGGGAGTGGAAAGAGAGACCAGCTGCTCGCATTGTGATCCCCACCGCTTTTCACCTCCGATCCCCCTCTGCTAGCTGGCTTCCTGTCGCAGCTGCCCATATTGCTATCACAATCCTTCTTCACCTCTACTGAGAATAAAGATCAAAGATTTTCCCCTTAACCTGAATTCCTGACTCCGGCTGATTTTAAATACGCAGTCATCACATCCCCCCATTAGATTATAAGCTCCTTGAGGGCAGGGTCGGGGGATGGGAAGAGGGCTTTTGCCTTTCTTTATATTTCTAGTACTTAGCACAGTGTTTGGCAAATAGCAGGCACTTAATATTTTTTGGACATCCTTCGCAACACTCACAGTCACTACAATACTTGGTTTGGGTCCTTATCACCTTTTGCTTGGACTATCACAGGAACCTCCTATTTGGCCTTTCTGGCTTAAAGTTCTCCCCACAGACACCAATGTGATTCTGCAGCAGCATAGGTCTGAACATGTAACCTTCCTGCTCAGGAACCTCTGAAGACTTCCTATTTCGTTGAAGTTCATATTTGAATTCCATCTGGCTTGTAAAGTTCTTCACACCTGAACCCGTCCTAGTTTTGGTTTCCTTACCACTTCAAATCTTATGGTCAAGAAACTATTCTAATTGTCCTTCATACATGAGGTTCAGGCTTCTGTCTCTGTCTGTGAATTGGCCACTGCTAGGACAAGGAAGGTTTCTCAATTCATTTTCGCCTCTTAAAGAGCCCTCAGTTCCTTTAGGATGCTCTCTTCTGAAGGAGGTCTTTTTTGGACCGTCACCTGTTGGTGCCTTCTCCCTTCAGTTTATCTTGCAGCTACTTTGAGGCTTGAGAACTATGTTCATCCAAAACTAGGAAGACATAGCCTCTATGTATTCTGCCTTGGTCAGAGCATATATATAGAGCATTGTATTTAGCATATCTATTAAGAAGATATTCCAATCTGCAAATGTAGCATAAGGTAAGTGGTTAGAAACTCAATATTTTGCCTGGTTAAATGATGATTAATCTCAAGAGGGTCACAACTGGTGGTGTCAAATACTTTAAGGGCTGCTATATGGAAGATTCTGTTTGGCTCCAGAGGGAAGAATCAAGAATAGTGGTATATCTATCTATCTATCTATCTATCTATCTCAGTTATAAGAAAGCAGATTCCAGCTCAAATACAAGAAAGAGCTTTTTAATGATTGGAAATATCCAACAATTTAATGGACTAAGGCAGAGTTTCCCTAATTACCAGTATTCTCAATAAGTCTAGCTAAGCACATGTCAGGCATGATGAAGAGGTTCAGCATGAGCTGAAGGCTGGAGAAGAGGCCATTGAGATGGCTTTTCTAACTCTTAAGATTTGACAGAGCTCACAACTATTGCCATTAGGCTTTACTTCTGTATTGGCGGTAAAGAGAAATGGAGATTTTATAATTAACAATAAATTTTCCCAGCAGAGAAACTACATAGATAGGCAGCATTCCCAGGACCCAGAAAACCAAGAGAAACAGGGATGCCCCAATGGGTGGCCTCAGGGTGCATGCCAGGGTCTTGTACATTTCTTTCTGTCTCAATCCTGCTGGGGCAACCTTCTCCACTCTTCTGTCACTGCTGATCATCCTCTTTGACTTGACCATCTCTTTTCGGGACAACGTTCTTGTGATTCTCTCCTTTCCTTCTGAGTGCTCTTTCTCGGGCTCTTTTGCTGGATCTTCATCGAGGTCACACATACTAGCTGTGACCATCCCTCAGCACTTTCCTCTGGGCTATCTTCTTTCCTTCTATACAATTTCACTTGGTCAGCTCAGTAGCTTCAATGGATTCAATTATCATCCTTATGCTGATGAATCTCAAATACACTTATCTTGCCCTAAACTTCCAGCTGATCTTAGTCATACTTCTTCCCAGTCACCTAGGCTTGTAACCCATTTGTCATCTCTGATCCCTCTCCCTTCTACCTCGTCTGTTAAGCCCTGTGGATTTACCTTTGCAATACCCATTAAAGCCACCTCCTCTCTGGTGCTGCCTTCTGCAGGCCCTCATCACCTCATGAGCAGACTCCTGCACTAGTCACAGGTGCATGTGCCTCCTTAGTTCTCTCATCCTGCATTTAGCCACCAAAATGATTTTCCTAATGAACTAGTCTGATCATGCCACCACGTACTTAGCAGACGAGTGTTTCCCTATCAACCAACTCCAGGATCAAGCACAAAGTCCCCTGATTAAAGCTGTTAGAGCCTGCTTGCCACTCCCAGGCTTCTCACATCTACTCCTCCACATGTATTCTCTGATGCAGTGACACAGACCTCTTGGCCATTACACAAAAAACACTTTGCATTTCTTGCTGAGAATATTTTCTTGGCTAATCATCTTGCCCAGAATGTTCTCCCTTTTATCTCCTGGCTCCTAGTTGAAATCCCATCTGCTAAAGGAGAATTTTCCCAATCCTTCTTAATTCTAGCATCTCCTCTCTTTTTATTTCCTATTTTTCCTATGTACAGCTTGCTTGTTGTCTCCTTATTAGACTGTGAGCTTCGTAAGGGCAGGGAATGCTTTCTGATTTTCTTTATATCCCCGATCAACATACAGTAGGCATTTAATAAGTGCTTGGTACTTTTATAAGTGTTGGAAATGGGGGGAAAAACCCAACTGAATCAGAAAAAATTAAATTTTTTGCTCTTAGGGGATAGTACAAATGAGAAGTTCTGTTTTATTAAATCAAGAAGCAATTTCTATATCACTTCTCATTCCTTATATTACCAGGAGCTCAAATTCTTCCAGGGCTTGACATCTTAACTTTTCTAACCCCCTGGGAGCAGCTCAGATTGAGTTCAGTGAATGGCTAATGATTTGGAATCCAATTTGTATCTAGAAAACAATGATGTTATTCTCACCCTTAATGGTTACCAAAGTACATTTGACCAGGCTTATTTCAAGAGAGGTTTCTCTTGTGTCCTCTCTGCTAGGACCTGGCTCTAACCCTCTCTGTCAGAGTGGCTAAGGAAGGTTCCATCTTCATTTGCCTGAAGCAAAGGACTTTGTACAGAAGGCTTTAGAGACTTGGGTGACCAGCAATTTCTTGTTTATGGACAGAATAAAGAGGAATACACTCCAGTTGAAAGAGAAAGGATTCAAGAAATACAAAAGAAATGTACTCCCCCAAGGATGGTCAAGGTTGAAGGTGTTATAAGTAAGGGCTATGGTTGTGGAATATTCTTCTTTGGTTTAACAAATGGAATGGCCATCTTTTTGGCCTTTCTTCCATCTATTTGGACTGATGTAATTTTGGTGTTAGGCAATGCTGTCTGAAGATAAAATCCCTCAGATTTTTCTTCCGGAGAGCTCTATGGAAGTAGCTGGGGACTCAGTGGATAGAGAACACTGGGCCTGAAGGCAGGAAGATGTGAATTCAAATCCAACCTCAGATTGGATTACTAGCAAGGTGATGCTGGGAAAGTCACTTAAATTCTGTCTGCTTCAGTTTCCTTGTTTGTAAAATGGGGATAACACCACCACCTACTTTACAGGGATGTTGTGAGAATTAAATAATCTAATACTGTAGAGTACTTAGTATAGGGCCTGCAACGCAGTAGGTGGCCTATAAATGCTTATTCTCTTTCCCTATGGTAGGAAATTTAAAGAACTTTTTACTTGGGATATTTTTAGAACTGATCCCCTGTCTCTCCATCAGTACTCTATAAAACTAAGGCTAGCTTGCATAAAAAGCTCCTTTCTTACCTTGTACATTGCTCCATTGTGGAGCGAATAAATTGGCCAATCAAAGCCAGAAATTGTTCGGTGTAACGGGAATGAAACTGCTTCAGCAGAGTAAGTAGTCCTAGGACCAAGGGAGGCCAGTCAACTGGGTCAGTAGGTTTTCGACAGACCATTCCTGAAGACAAAATAGAACACTAAGTTAAGCGCTTCCACTGGGAATCTCAAAATCTTCAAAAAAAAATCTCAATCATTTATAAAATGATATTGTTAGCTTGTGTGGGCAAGTCATTTCTCTTTGTGACTGCTCAATTTTGAAGAGATGGGGTTCAACTAAATGAGTTTGAGGGTTTTTTCCGATTCTAACTTTGTGATGTTTTATGAGGGAATGTTCCAACTTTAATAAATTTCTTTCTTTTTTTAAGAGGTCATGATTTTACTTTATTTTTTGATACCTTTTTGTTTTGGTGCAATTAATACTCCCAAGGACCTTCTATGAAAAAGTTAGGATAGTCATTATATACCAACTGTAACTTTCCATTTTAGAGTTTATCATTTTTTGACAGAAAAATGAAATGTATTTAAACCTCAATAATCTGAAATTGTGTTTGAACTGAATTTTGCTGTCATTTAGAGTGATCTTAATTTTTATTATTGTGTGGACACGGTATATTGAGCTTTTAGTTCTTTCTTTTTCCCCCAATTATTTCTATTCTATATTTTTAAAGAGACACAGTTATATTGACACTCTCTCCAGGTTCCTAGACACATAATATGAGGGAAGGCAGCAAAGTATAAAGAAGAATCTCAGGAGAAAGCTTTGAGAACTCTTCCCCAAATCTCAAAGCAGCATATAAGTAAGGTAAGTAACAAAGCCTCTGGGATACCTGGCTTACATTCCCATGTTTTAGTGCTCTATGTCATAGAAGGATCAGTTGAAGAGATGGGGATATTTATACTGAAGAGGGGAAGAAGGCCATAAGAACTATTTTCACATACTGGAATAATGTCATGTGGAAGATAGCTTAGCCCACCTCTGCTTGGTCCCAGAGGGTTAAACTAAGAGTGATAAAGAGAGATGTTGCAGACAGGCAGACTTCCATTTAAATATGGAAACATTTCACAAATCAGAGCTGTTTGAAAGTTGATAATACATGTATGGTGCTTTGCAAACTCTTAAGGAGCTCTACAAATGTTAGCTCTTGCTACAGCTCCTGCAGGTTTCTTCAAAAAAGAGATCCCTTGCCACAGGTGCTTGGTAAAGTTCAGATTGAACTAGATAGTTGAAGTCCCATGAAATTACAGATTTTGTGCTTCTTTGGTGTTGGCCAAATTTAAGGCTGATGTGAAATGGAATCACACAAGTTTTCTTGTGACATTTAGGCGAAGCTATTCAATGGAATGATCGCTTTTTATCATAATATAACTCACATTCATATAATATTTTAAGGCTCGCAAAGGGCTTTCTTAAGAATGCTCCTTCAGGAAACCATTTGGAATGAGCAAGAGCTATCAAAGTGGTACATGAAGTCAAAGGGATAATTAAGAAAATGGTGTGAAGCCCAGGAAAGAATGACTAACACTGAGAATATAACTCATGAAAAGAACAAGAAATTTAAGTAATTAGTAGCTACACTAAGAGAATTTTGCAGCCAATACTAGTGGCAATATGAAGGGAATATTAATGAATAATAGAGATCATCTCCCAAATGGACCTTGACCAACAGAATAAAAACTAACAAAGCATGTATTCAAGACATTTTTTTGAGGGGAGCTCATGTGGCTAAATGCTCTGGATCATAGAAAATCTGGATAAGACACAATCTCGATTATAACATAGATGGTTATTAGTGGGGGGAAAAGACATGTATACCAATAACTATAATACAGGCCTGTAAGTGAGGACCATAAGAATGGTATAAAAAACAAAGTGTGGTAGAATTTTATTGGATGGTGAGAGTGATGATTTCTACTTAATTCTGACTAGAATGACCACTGGGAAGACTTCATGAATAGCATATTAATGGGACTTTGAAAAATAAGTAAGATTTCAATGGACAACTTAGGATGCTGAAGGACCATGAAGTCATGCCCTCAGAGGATTAGGCGAAAATAAGAATATTCACATTAGGGGAAAAAATACTTGTCTTCAATTATTTGAAGGTCTGTCCTATGAAAAGAGGGATTAGATTTATTCTCTTTAGCCCCAGAATTCAGAAGTTGGAGCCATAGGTTGAAGTTGTAGGATAGCAAATATAGACTTAATATAAGGATAGACTTCTAAAATTTAAAGCAATTCAGAGGTGGAATGGCCTTCTTAGAAAGCAGTGGGTAACTCTTTTCATTGATGATCTTGATGTAGAAGTAGTACTTGTCTTATCTCCCTAATGAGATTATATAGTCTTTATTGATATGAACCTTGCCTTGTCAGTCTGATATCTATTTCTTGATCCCCTACAAATTTCTATGATGTTCAATAAATATTTATTGAAAAATGATTTTGAATAATTATCATTAGATAGCCCTAAGTGAACATAAAACAACCATAAAAAACAGGGATCAAAAAGTTATCATAAAATAAAGTTTATTTCTGTATCACAATCCTGCATCTAAAATTGAGAACCACCCAAGGGTAATATAGATCTGAATGCTGGAATCACTCAAAGAAGAGAAGAGAGGTAAATGCTAGACTTGTGCACATGTACAAAAAGAAGTTATGAAGTTAACATGGAGTAAAAAGGATGTCTTTGAAGAGTTGTTTGATTGAAAAATAGAAGTTGCTTATGTGGCAAGAATGAGGGATAATCAAAAGACAGACTGTTTACTCCACTGGCATCTTTTTGGAGCCAAGAGAGAGGGCAAAGTCTGAAATATGTTAGATATACCCTCTGTGCTGAGCTTACAGAAAGATGTGGATGAGCTATAAAGGATGTGCAGTCATGGATGAGTTGCAATCTTCATCACTTGAGGGAATTTCAACATTACTGAGATCTTAGATTCACCTGGGTATCTGAGTCATCTGCAGCCATGTGCTTTAATGTTTTTTCAATTTTCTTAATGGTTGAAATCATTCATTCATGGTAAACTCAAAATCAAGTGCAATTATGTGGCTATAATCACTCATCTTTTATAGCTCAACATAACCTGTCTTACTTTTCTCATGTCTTTCTTCTCACTATAAGCCCAATTATTTGACTTGAGTTTCATGACCTTCTATTTGTCTAGCCCACCTTGGGATATAGATTCTAAAACAGTAAAATGGCCAAAAGGGGAGAAGATGAAGAAGCAAATAGGTTTCTGGATCCTTGCTAATTGACAGTAATTATCTGATTTATATTTGATCCTCAGTTCAGATTTTTGGAAGGGAAATCATACTTCAGAGGAACAAAGGCATTTACCTTATTAAAAACATATTTAGATTTTACACATACAACAGTCATGATTCTCTCTATAATGTGAGTTTCTTTAGTTAACTGATGTGATTGTTAACATTAACGACTTTGAAGAATGAATGGATACAATACCCAAGTTTTTATTGTACTGAAGTTTTGGCAGCTGAGCAATCAAGAACAGGAAGTTAACCACAGGAAAATAGGGTAGACGCTTTGTTGTTATATATATCTGGGGACAGAAAGGAAAGAAAAAAAGTCAAATTTTCTTAGCACCCTATTTTTACTTTTCTTTTTACAAGTTGTATCCCCAACAGAATACAAACATCTGAAATTAGGGTCTGTTGAATTTTTGTCTTCTTATATATTTTGTGCCTTACACAGGACTTGAAACACACTAGATACTTCATCTCAAGTGTCAAGCTGTCACCTTATTTGTGATTGCTCTTCAGAAAGAATGGTTCAAAAAATTTATAATTTTCAATGTACAGATTGGCTTATTTGTGACCAGAACATTTTCATTCCTCCCCCATCTCAAACCAGAAACATGCCACTATTTTCCCACTAAATATGAATCCTATTAATGCCCTGGCAGGCTTAAGATATGCTATGTGTGCTGGAGAGAGGTGAAGGACAAATGAGAGTGAGAAGAGAGCAGAGAAGATGTGGAAGGGAGAAGGAAAGGGATCAGAAGTGAAAAAAAGGACAAAGGTACAAGCAAGATATGCATGATAGAAAGCGGAAAGAGTTCAAATAATGATATTTCAAGTGCCAAAGAATGCTTTTCCCTTGCCAAAGGGGATGGCAGAGGTCCCAATTACAGAGCTAATCAAAACAATAGAATCTCTTATGAAGCAATAATGACTATATATATGAAAGAGTCTTTATTTTGAATATCAAGTCGCAGAAGAAAACTAGAGATGAGTTGGCTAAGCATGGATCTTACCAAAAATGCTCTTAGTTCATGAAGGATCCTGATAATTTAACTTTGCCAAACAAACAGCATGGGCTAGGTGAGTACATTAACTGATAAAAAAGAAGAATCTGACCTTATTCAGTGGATTGTGGATTCCTGCTGCTTCCAGATAAGCTGTGATTTCATATAACAGTGTGTTGTCTTCCTTAGGGTAAGGAAGTGAAGGATCCTGATAATGAGCTTCAATATCAGCTAAGATAGCCCTAAGTGAACATAAAACAACCATAAAAAACAGGGATCAAAAAGTTATCATACAACAGCTTTAAGTTGTATAAATGAGTGCAAAAGAGGGGCTTAGACTAGAGGTGGGGGTCTTTAGCTTTTTTTTTTTTTTTTTAAATCACAGACTGTTTTGGCAGTCTGGTGAAACCCAGGGATACCTTCTGAGAAATGATGTCTTTAAAGGAATGAAATACACAGAATCCAGGGAAAAGTTACATTGAAAGTTATCAAAATATAACATCTCGCCCCAGTTTATGTACTCTTCCTATCCGAAATATATCTACAGATCCCTTGGGGGTCTATGGGACCCAGGCCTCTTACATAAGAGCCCTTCCAGTACCCTATTTCTATAACCTCTTTTCATGACTACCCATCATCTTTTTTCCTTCTTAAAGCAATTAGGGTTAAGTGATTTGTTCACACACAGTTATTAAGTATCATAGGACTGGAACTCAGATTCTTCCTGACTCCAGTGCTACTGTTCTATTCACTGTGCCACCTAGCTGTGCTCACCCATCATCTTAAGAGGATAATTCCACAAAGCTATTTTATCAAATTCAGTCAAAAAGATCCAAAACTATCTGAGAAAGTACTAAGATTTTCAAATTTTTAGCTAAACTATATTTCATTACTATTTGCTCTAAACTGATCTAGAGATCAAATAAGATTTGGAATCTACTAATAGTCATTAAAACACAAGAAATCAGTTACAATCATGAGGAAAAGAAAGTCTTCAGACTAATAACAATAGTGATGATAATAGTTATTAATAGTACCGACTGTGTTCTGGGTGCTTTTACAATCATCACCTCATTTGATCCTTTCAACAATCCTGGGAGATAGTCCAATTTACAAAGGAGGAAATTGGGGCATACAAGGGTTAAATAACTTGCCCAAGATCACACAGTTAATAAATGTCTAAGGCTGGGTCAGGGCTTCCTGACTCTAGGCCTAGTGCTTAACCACTGTATCATCCGGCTGCCTAGGTAACAGATGTAATTATTCTATGAAAATATGATCATCAATTTTTGAGAACTTACAATTGGGCTTAGTTAAGGAAAAAAAACAAATGTGTGATTTTAAATCAAGAACATCTTCAGGAGACAAATTATTGTTTTCAATACTAGTTCTTACTTGTTCAGATTTTCCAAAGCTGCTGCTAGGTGTTTAGAGTCAAACCTGCATGAGTAATTTAGCTCATTGGCAATTTGTTGCCTCAAAATTTGCATCTGTCCAACCTATAAATAAAGCAAGAAAGACACAGTCCATATAAAGACAATATAAAACTCAAAGATGGATATCAAGCAACCCATGACAGTTATAAGGTGCAGCAGGGTGAGAAGAGCCCTGGGCCCACTGTCTTGAAGGAATATACTTGGTAGACATGTTCATGTCATTTCTTAGGTCATGTAATTGGTATCTTTAATCCAGGAGTAGAGTTTGAATTATTTTTCCTCATGCAATCAAAGTGCTCAGCCCCATAAAAATCAGATTGTAGTTTATATTTACTTAGTTTTTCCTTCCTTAGAAAAACTTGGGTGTGTTTTATTACCTGAAGACTAGCACATATTAATTGCCATTCTGGAGAAGTTATAAAGAATTTCTAAAGAACAAAACACTCCCACCAAATCACTGTTGTACCTTTTAAAATATATGTACATAAGGAAAAAAAAAGAATTTTATATGGAACTCCAATGAGGCGATGTTGGGATAGATCATAACGTTTCTAAAAAGAAGCAACTTTATTTGAATGTCAAGAACAAAGTATACTTATAAGGCAGACTCACACAAAACAAGAGATAGAATATAAAAGAGAGTATCTAGCTCAGAAAGGGGGCCATAGAGAGTACCTAGCCCAATACTTTATTTTAAAGAGGAGAAAACTGAGGGTTAGAGAGATGATGTAACTTTGCCTAATGTCATACAAGAAATAAATTGGCAGAACTGGAGTTTGAGCCATGGTGCTCTCTCTCCAAATCCTGGGTTCTTTCCATCTCATCATGTTGTTCCCCTTAGAAGAGTGTTGGGTCCCTGAACTACACTCTTTGATTGTCAGAGTTGTAAAATAAGTAGGTCATTAATAATGTTCAAAAATAAGTCAGATTCAGAAATGCCAAACAATCCTCTTCACTTTTATTTTTCTTAGTTTATACCCAACATAGTGTATTCTGTTAATGACAACTCATATTTAAAATAGCTTAGATTCCTAATGTCTATATATACAATGGGCTGTATATCCCATTCCAATATACAAATGTTTGATTCTGTAACTCAGCAAACTCAGTATGGTTTAACATACATCTTTACTAGATGAACTTTACCTCATTACAAAGAGAGGGGAATTTCTGCCATCACAGCTGCAAAAGTAACATTCTTAAAAAAAAAAAGTATTCTTATATCCAAAGGGCTATCAAATTGCACATAAACTTTGATGTAGCAGTGTTTCTACTGGGCCTGCATCCCAACGAGATCATAAAAAAGGGAAAAGGAGACACATGTGCAAAAATGTTTATGGCAGCCTTCTTTGTAGTGGTAAGGAACTAGAAACTGAATGGATGCCCATCAGTTGCGGAATGTCTGAATAAGTTATGGCATATTAATATTATGGAATATTATTGTTCTATAAGAAATGATCAGCAGGATGATTTCAGAGAAGCCTGGAGAGACTTACATGAACTGATGCTAAGTGGAAGTGAGCAGAACCAAAAGAACATTGTACCCAGCAACAACAAGATTATATGATAATCAACTCTGATGACATGGATTTTTTTTTTTTTTTTTTGGCTGAGGCAACTGGGGTTAAGTGACTTTCCCAGGGTCACACAGCTAGGAAGTGTTAAGTGTCTGAGGCCAAATTTGAACTCAGGTCCTCTTGACTTCAAGGCTGGTACTCTATCTACTGTTCCATCTAGCCCAAATGTGGCTCTTTTCAAAAATGAAGTGATTCAGGACAATTCCAATAGACTTGTGGTAGAGAGAGTCATTTGCATCCAGAGAGAGGACTATGGGGACTATCGTGGATCACAGCACAGTATTTTCACCTTTATTTTTTGTTGTTTGCTTTTTTTTCTCATTTTTTTCCCTTTTTTGATCTGATTTTTCTTGTGCAGCATGATAAATATGGAAATATGTTTAGAAGAATAACATATGTTTAACCTATGTTGGATTACTTGCTATATAGGAGAGGAGAGTAGAAAGAAGGGAAGGAGAAAAATTTGGAATAAAAGGGTTTGTAAGGGTGAATGTTGAAAATTATCTTTGCATGTATTTTGAGAAATAAAAAGCTATTAAATTTAATAAATTTTAAAAAAGGGAAAAAAAAGAATAAAAGTGTTCTGAAGAAAACAAGAATGGGCCAACTATAAGACTGGCTCCAGAGAGAGGAGTGAAAGAAGCAAATTAATATAGAAAGGATGGTGACATCGAGTTACTTTAAATAACAAGAAAGTGAAGTATTTGTGAGAATATAGAATCCTCAAGTATAGAATAAATTATAATATATGTTAAGGGGGGGGGGGGGAGAAACAGCCACCTGATGCTTAATTTATAAACATGCTTACCTTCATAATAGCCTCAAGATATGATGTCCAAATTTTCTGAGTTTTGGCAATGGCAGAAAAATAAGTTTTATTTGCATTTGCTGGAAAGTTAAGACACAATCAGCTAGTTAGAAAATCAGATAGATGAGGACATTAGGCTTGCTGGCAAATCAGATGAAAGGCTCTTACCTACAATGCCTTTTAGGGGACTGATTGCATTCATGAGGGCTTTTAAGGTATCCTGAACAGCTTTGTCTCTGAGAACAATTTTCTGAAACATACTGAGGAAATTCTACAGAAAGCAAATTAAAACAGAAAAAAGAAAATGACCAAAATCCTGAACACTATGGAAATTACAAAAATAAAACTATTTTATTCTTAAGGTATTCTTAAGGTATACAAGAAACTTAAAAAAAAAAAACAAAAAACCTTGTAGTTATGACAGAGCAATCATTGGACTTAAAATAGTAACATTTGAAGGGAACTTCTAATTCACCTGGTACAACCCTCTTTTTTTCCTTCCTTCCTTTCTTCCTTCTCCCCACCCCCCCTTTTTCTTCCTTCTCTCTCTCTCTTTTTTTTAAACAGTTGAGAGAAGTAAAGCCCAAAAAGAGGAAATAACTTGCTGAAAGTCATACACAAAGTTGGAAACAGAGCCAGAGTTTCAGCCAAGCTTGCTTTCTACACTGCTTTTCTTTTCTTTTCTTTTTTTTTTTTTGCTGAGGCAACTGGGATTACATGGCTAGAAGTGTTAAGTGTCTGAGGTCACATTTGAACTCAGGTCCTCCTGACTTCAGGACTGGTGCTCTATCCACTGTGCCACCCAGCTGCCCCATACTACACTGCTTTTCATTTACAGTTTGGAACACAGAAGAAAGTAGGCAGTAACAGCTTTTATTAGGAAGATCCCTGAAAGAGTGGCTCACCATTTTCTAACATGGAAAATTTCTATGTCTCACAAAATAAAATATTTTGTTTATAAAAACTGAAATGTAATTAAATAGGTTCTGGGAATATCCATTTGTTCTCATGGATAATTCTATGAAACAGGATATAGAAATTAAAAAAAAAGAAGAAAAATTTCTAGTCATTCATTTAGCACTACAGACTTTTACATGGAGGGAGGACAAGTGGGATCTCAAGTCAGTCTTACCTGCAATTCTTTGACAATCATAAAACACAGTAGCCTATCCAACCCATTCAGCCCAAAGGTGCCTAAAGTGGTTTGGATTTCTGAGAAAAGATGGCTGCTGGTCACTTCCTGGTGAGTCTTCAAGTCATACCAAGTGTTCAGCTGATCAATATAACAAGTTGTTCTAGAAAACAAAACAAAACCAAAACCAAAAATGGACACAAGAATTTTAAGGTTAACTGAATTCCATAGAGATTTTAGAAATTAAGACACAGTGATAAACCTTGACTTAGCGTATTTATATCAGTCCAAATTGAACATAACTACTTGAAAGCAAAAAAAAAAATCAGTCATGATTTGAACTTCAATTAGCTTATTCTCAGGAATCGTTAACATGAAAATCATAATCATGTCATTCCTCTCAGACTGTCCTGTTTTTATAGAGCCTCTATTGCCTCAATGATGTGAGGGAAAATCTTATATCAGCCTATCAATTTGGTTTTCCAACCTCTGAGACTGTCCAGTTAGCATCTTTAGAAGACAATCTATGAGATTTTGAATAGCATCCTCCACAAATTCTGCCCTGCCTCTCACTCCCCTGAAATTTTAAAATTTGTGTACACTGAAATGAAGATTGCTCATTAAGTGTGACTATCTTCTGTGTTGTATCTGCCTGAGCCCATGAAGCTACTTACTTTAAAAAATTGGCAAACCTCTGCAATCTATGTTGGATGGCTTGTCATGATTGCTCCATGTTATGACCTAAATTTCTGTCATACTATTTTTATATGTTATTCTTTTACAATCCATTGCTCTCATACTTCTTCTGTTAACTATTTTACCACCACACAACTCTTTATTCATTTGACTTACATCATATTGATGATGTGATCAACAGAGTGAACTGACTTGGTGCTTTGGAATCATGTCAGCAGAATCTTTTGCAACAGAGAGATTTGTGGCCTAAAATATACTATAAACCTCCCCACAGCCCCATACATAAATATAAAAAGCTGGTGAGAAAGTAGAGCCTTGTGGTACTCAGGCCCTTTAATTCTAAAACTGATATTTCTACTGCACTATGAGGGATCTCTTTTGGATCCTGATTCTATTTGTCCAGTGCTTTAACTATTTATTCTTCTACTCTCAGTTTTAGAGCAAATGAAAAGGTGATATGTGCCAACTATCTCTTCAACAGCACAGAATCAAGTCGAAGATCTCTTGGTCATCCTGCTAACAACTACTCTTTGATTCAGACTATTCAACCATATCTGAATAGGTCAAACTTTATTATTGTCTTGTCCACATTTCTTCTTCTCCTCTACAATTCTAAAAATTTTTTATGTCAAACATTTGCTCAAGTCTAGACAAATTATATTTTCACCACTCCCTGATCTACCAATTTAGAAACTTTATCAAAAGAGGAAGTCAGGGTAGTCTGTGATCTGTTCCTACATCTTTCTGGGATAAACCATCATTTCCTTTTTCAGATGTTCACTGACCATAGGATAATGTATGTGAGGCACTTTGCCAACATTAAAGCATTCCAGAAGAATGTCAGCTAGGACTAAAGAGATATGTCACCTCTAGGAATAGAAAGGCCCATTAGGGATGCTAGGACTCTCTATCTTGAGCCAGGGTTCTGGGATTAGGAACATTTAGCAAAGAATTCAAGGTGAAAGAGCTTTGGGGTTGAAGGTCCCAGTTATGAAAAGGGACAGCTGACTGAAGCATCAGTGAGGCCTAAAGCCTGAAGTCAGATTTTTGCATTCTGCAGGATGATCTTAAATTTATATTGCTAAATTTCAACTTGTTCCCTTTGGTCCTCCATTTTAGGTTTAAGAGTTTTTTCAGATCCAGATCCTGGCATCCAATATATTAGTTATTTGTGCTAAATCTACCATTACTGTCATTAGATCAATTCATAAGAAAAACTCTGAAATGAAAGGGTCAAGGACGAACCTTGAGCATACTTCACTAGAAGTGTACTCTATAAAACAGATCAATTTATGCATCAACACACTTTGGGTTTGGGCAACCACTATGATATTTTATTAAAATCACAATGCCTTAAGTACTCAAGATAATGCTTACATTCATGAAACTCCCTAATCTTATGATTGTTCAATCAACTGTTCTCTATCTTGACCAAATGAAGATTCTGGGAGTGTCGCTTATACTAAGAGCCAATGTGTTATGGTAAAAAGACAATGGGCCACAAACCAGGAGACCTGTGTTCAAATGCTCCTGAGAATAAGCACCTCTGTCTTGTCAACTTCCCTTTTTCTGTCCACCCCTATTCTTCCAAAATTCTGGGTTACCAACCTTGGCAGTGTCCTTGATTCCTTAACTCTCCTTTCTATACTCAAAGAACACTGGGAAATGAATATAAATTGCTTGCATTTTTGTTTTTCTTCCTGGGTTATTTATACCTTCTGAATCCAGTTCTCCCCGTGCAATAAGAGAACTGTTCGGTTCTGCACACATATTGTATCTAGGATATACTGTAATCTATTTAACATGTATAGGACTGCTTGCCATCTGGGGGAGGGGGTAGAGGGAGGGAGGGGAAAAATCAGAACAGAAGTGAATGCAAGGGATAATGTTGTAAAAAAATTACCCTGGCATGGGTTTTGTCAATAAAAAGTTATTAAAAAAAAGAGAATAGACTGGCTAAAAAATTCTCAACTTTTTTTTATTACAATTTTATCTTTGGAAAAGTAAAGGGGTTAAAGAAAAGGTCTTACTATTTTGTGTTAAAAACTGACAAATGAACTAGTTGACAAAAGAGAAAGGATGGGGACCTTCACTGTACAAGGGGCATCAAGGACTCTTCAAAACAAAATCCTAGTGACCCAATCACTGTTCATTCTGATGGGAAAGAAAAAGAGAGACATCAGAAGATATCGAAAAGATTGAACCAAAGCCATCCATAACCCTGGGAAGTCCCCAGATAAATGGCGAATTTCTCAAATATTTCTAAATGTATTTGACTAATGGTGTAAAACAAAGAAAGATTATTCTGCAGAGCATTTTGAACAATCACAAAGATTTCTGCCAGGGAATGTGATTTTTAAGGAACTTGGGAAAGCATGTAATCTAGATACATAAAACAAGGGTTTAACTATACCTGTCCTCTATATGGATGCATACTTATTATTTTTATATTTTATAAATTTATACATTATATGGTGCTTTAAGGTATAAAGGGTGTCAGTCATAATATTGTGAAATAGAAGTGCTAAAAGCATCATATCCATATAGAAAACAAACTGATGATTAGAGAAATTAAGTGACTTGCTCCTGATCACTTAGTATAGGGCTAATATTTGAACTTATATGTCCAAATCCAGGGCTTTTTCTCATTATGCCAAGAGTTTTAAATTATCCAGGGTGCTCAAGATCCAGTACAGCTCAAATATACTTACTTGGGGTCTGTAATCCTTAGTATTTCTCGGCAGAGTCGACCAATAAAAGTTACAGATTCATCAACAGGAGTGAATTTTGGTATAGGAATATGAGTAGACTGATACATGCTTTGCCAATCTTGAATCTAAAAATGAAAATAATATGCATATTTTGGATCAGGTGAGTTAGATTTTTCTTCTTGAATGGTATAAATAAATGCTCCTTTTGTTCAAAGTCTTTTCCAAAGTCCAAATCAGTGTAACAGTCTGCAAAAAACATACATTATACTTTCTGTATAGACAAGGGAAAAAACCCTGCAAATTTATGTAGCCTTACAGTCTTATTAGATTGGGGAAGAATTAACTATTTTGGTCAGAGAAAAGCAATTTTTGTCTTTTGAATATATATCTTTCTCAATATTTATCTCAACATCCTATCTATATTCTATCCTATCTCAATATCTTTCTTAATGTGTTATGTTAATATTAATACTTGTCCTGTGGAAGTAGTTTAAGTATATACTTGTAACCATTATCCATGATAAAGTTCAATTCTACTTACAGTTTAATCCTGACTATATAATTGTTAAAATTATAGAACAGATGGAACATCCTGTGCAACCTAAAGTTTTTATCTAACAGCTCTAGGTAAACTTATCTTCTTCAGTGGCTTCTCTCATTTCTACAAGGTGATTTCCAAATAAACATCTCAGGCTTTGTCCTCTCTCCTAGATCTAAAAGTACATTTATACATCAGTCTTATCAACCCAAAATCAATCTTTCTAGAACTGAAATAATGATATTCTCCCTTCTCATGACTATTCAAAACCAAATCTTGCTCCTTATTTCTTTTTTCCTATTACGGGCATTATCATTCTCTGAATCTAAATGATGATATCTCACAATAATCTTTAGATACTCCCATATTCAATGAGTTGCTGCATCCTGTTCCTTAATAATAGTAATAGTTGACATTTATACACAATTTTAAGGTTTTGACAGTATTTTATAAATACATTATTTCATTTGATCCTTACAATAACTTTGGTAGGTTAAATACTTCATATATCATTGGCTTCATTACAAGTGAGAAAACAAATTTGGAGAGATTTAGGTGACGATTTGCTGAAGTCATACAACTGGTAGGTCCTTAATAAATTTTACTGATTAAGATTTAAATCTGAACTATTCCTGATTCCAAGTCTTGAAGCTCTAGCCCCATATATCCTTGCCCCTCTTATGCCTTCACAATATATTTTTTGTTCTTTTTTCTTCTTCCAGTAGAATCTAGTTTGGATGATCACAAAATCATATATCTAGGACACTAAAGGACAAATAGTACAAATTCTTATTCTGTACATAGAGAAAGTAAGGCTCTGGGAGTTTAAAGATTTGCCCAAAGTCATAAAGCACACACCCTCTAATCCAGTCCTGGACTACTAGAGGGCAAAGGAGGAGACTATTGTTTTGTCCAGTCTATCTGGCCTGGATACTATCTAGTGGACCCTGAAGATACAGCTACTTTATAGTTACTTCCCTTCCAACTTTTCTATCAGTGCTCCCTTCCTTTTCCCCCTTCCTGACTGGATGCCGACCTTTCATTCCAGTTTTTCTAGGAAGGAATTTCTGAGTTCCTTAAGTTTATGTATTATTAAGGTTCTGACATATACAAAATCTGATGAAACAAATCATCAGCTTATAAATTAAATACCTTTGTTCTTAAGAAGTTATTGCATTCTTGCTCCACATTATAATTGATAATACGAGATACTTCTTCCTGCCAAATCTTGAGACCATAAATATTGACATAGTCCTGGATATACTCAAAAGAACGATGGAACCCATCCATGGTGGCTCCCATGTCTTTCAATTTGGGCATCAGTTCACTTGGCTATGCAAAGAAGAAAAATTAAGTCCATTAAATGGGATAGGTTGTATGTTTTACTCCAATTTATATCAACATAAAAGAAAATGTAGAGGTGATGTTAAATGATTCCTTAACAAGCATGCAAAGCTAAAACAACTTTGAGAAAAGCTACTCTTTAATTCATGTTAGGGAACAACAGTCATCAGGTGAGTAGAAAAGAATTCTGGTTTTATTCCTTTTTACTACTTTACCTATGATGTAAAAGATGGTCTGAAAAAATTTAGTGAAGGCTGGCAGTTTTTATAACTTATTTTTAAGGCTAATTAGTAAAGAAACCACTTGAAAATTTCATATTAATCTTAAACATTTAAAACTTAATATATTTAAAATACTTTTTGCTTGTCAATTCTGGGTCCCTCTCTTGAGATAATGAATCACATTCCCTAAGCTAAGACGAAGAAAGGTCCTTTAGGAGCCCAAGATGCCTTTAACTATGAGTAATTTTTCTGAATTTTAAGTTTTATTTCAAAAGCTGAATATGGGTGGACTAAACCACAAGTGAGGGGAGGAAATAATTCTTTCTTTTTTAAAACTAGGCATTAAAATATGAATGGATAATTTTGGTTGCATATTTTTGTGGTGCACATAGAAAAGGGACTATTTTAGACTGCACTGGTGGTACCTTGGCTCGAGGGTTAAAGATGAGTCCCTTATGAAGAGCAAGAGCAACACGTTTCACAAGTTCCTTCCTTATCCCATCTTCCAATAACTGCTTTGGGTCCACCTAAGTCAGAACCAGAAAAGTGACAAATGAATTGGGAAAATGAAGACAAAATTTTTAAGAACTTATTATTAGAGGGCAACTTCTAGAAGGACTCATAATTGAAGACTCTAAGCTTTTCCCCTTAACTAATTACCAATTTGGGATTTGTTTTTTTGGGGGAACATAGGCACATTGATAGACGATACTGGGAAGGTGCCTGCCTTTAATGAGATTTTAATTTGTTCTGAAAATATCATAATTACCAATTCCTAATTATAAACTATCAATTTTAATGATTAAATTAAATAAATAATTACTTTAAAGAGAAACGAACAAGCCTCTAATTTTGGCACTGCAGGAAGGTAGCTGGAAGTAACAAAGGAAATGGATCTGAGCTTAGAAGAGTAGCATTCAGAGTAATATACTTTTTTTTTTTTGTCAAAGCAATGTACTTTAGGAGGAAGTCAAACCTGTATATGGACTATCAGGGGGTGTGTGTGCAGTGGACTGCTTCAAAGACTCAGCATGTTCTTTCCTCAGAGAATTACTAGTTTGTCTTTCTAATTTGTGCTATGTAACTTGTAGCTATGGTTAGGAAGACAACAGAAGCAAACAATCTCCTACATTCACTAATTCTCAGAGTCTGAAAGGACCTTGGAAGCTATTTCTACCACTACCTGAAAATTCCTTTTATATAAACAACCCCACAAGTGATCATGCAGCAATTGCTTTAAGACTTGTATTCTCCTAGGAGAACCCATCTCTTTCCAAGATGGTCCTTCCACTTCAGGCAGCTCTAATTTAGGGAGATTTTCCCCCTTCAGTCTGCCTCGATCTGCTTCTCTGCAATTCTAACCCACTGTTCCCAGTTCTGACCTCTGGGGCTGGCAAGAATAAGTCTAATCAGTCTTTTAAATAACTGAGATCAGCTCTTATGGTCCTTAGTCTTCTCTTCTCTAGACCAAATGCTTCCAATTGCTTCAATGATTGTTTTCCAGTCCCCACCATTCCAGGTATCTTAGATATCTTCTCCTTCATCAGAGTCTTTTGGCAATTTGAACTGACTACAATATCCCTAATGCAACCTCACCAAATCAAAGTTCAGGGATCATCCTTGTTCTGGAGACACTTTTCCAGTCTTGCTGTTTTGCCATATCTGTCTTTTCCCACATTTTATTGCTTCCTTCTTTGTGTATATTACTCTTTGTGCCAAGCACAGTGATTAAGTTATAAGAGGCATTTAATACATATTTACTGATGGATTGTGAATGGATTACACTTCCTCCCTCTTCCCCCTCCCTTCCTCTCCCTCTCCTAACCTTGCACTAAACTTTAAACTTCATGAAGGCAAAGATTATACCTTGATTAAGTGTCTATACCATATGTTGCACAAGGTATTCAATAAATGATTACAAAATGAATAAATCAGTGGAAACCGTATGTTTTGGAAAATAAAAACATCTATTCAGCATAAAGTATCAGTCATTATTATTCTTCAATGTAAGGGACTAGAGATATTTTCTCTTTTTTGCAGGGAATACAAAAAACAGTTACTCCAATATCCAGACAGCTTCTGAAGTAATACATGATATTATTTTATGTATAGATATAGAAGACCAACTTTAAGCAAGTTACAAAACAAAGCCTTATTGTCCCTTTTCATTGTCAACATACAAAAAGAATCATGAACAAGATGCCACAGTGAAACAATGGAGACAGGACTTTCATCTCTTAATTTCCAATCTTGAAGACACACAGAAGTGTTAAAACAGCAAAGTGAGCCATTGCACAAAGAATGGAATGGGCTGTACCCTGTAAGTTGTGACAGTTTTCTATTCCTGGGCAAGGAGATGGAAAGACTGTGAAGATAAGAAAGAGTCCTCAAGAGGTTATTACCTTGATAATACCAACCAAAGTAGTTTTCATCATTAAGATGCCTTCAGTAAAAATGGAAATAGCATGGGTAAGCTTGGCAACCTTTAATAGAAAGAAACAAGATAAATAAGAGAAGCCATTTTTATAGAAAGCAAAAGAAACACCAATGACCAGCTGAGGGTCTGAAGTAAACAGTGAGATGGGTGCTTTTCTCTTCGTCCGTTGGCTGAACTGACAGTAACAAGGTCAGATTGGATACAAGGACTCATCTGACCACCTACTGTTTGAATGTGATGAGGACATTTCACTTCTCTGGGTCTTGGGTCTTCCTCCATAAAGGAGAGAACTGGACTGGAAAATGCTCTTTTCCTTTTAGGTCTTCTATCTTCTTCTCTGAACATAAAAGCAACTTAACAAAAAAGGAAGGTATGAGGACCCTGTCTCAAATGCTAACATCTGGGAGTAGGGGGGAAGACCAAGCTCTTAGATTTAGGGATGAGTAATTGAGTTTTCAATGAATTAATGTGAATACTTAACAAGAATCATAGTTTCATTCCCAACTTTCCCTTCATCTAGCTTTTAAAACCTTTGGTTTTAAGTGTAGGTTGAATCTAGGTAGAAAAGCCAGTACATTAGCCTTCAGAGAATATTTAAGTTGAAGCTGAAGAAAAAATTCAGTAATCCTCTTTAAGGAAATCTCATGTAGAGGACTGTGATGAGCTATGGCCAGCCTTTAAGCAAAGGAGCTTAAAACCAACTCTGAGAAAACTGGTTAATAATAATAAGATGAAGGTTTTCCCCAGGCTATGAGATCATGCAAGGGGCTGGCTGGGGGATGGGGAGGAATTTCTCTTCTTTAGAATCAAAATGGATTTTCATATGTATGTGACAGAAGGCTAAAATCCCACTGGATGACAGGGGGATGATGTTATTAAGTCTGGTCCGGAACACAAAATGCAAAACTTTGAATGTCAAACGCACCTCATAGCGTGGGCCCAATTGAGCATAGTCTCTTAGCTTATCTTTGTCTAGCCGGGTAGGCACTTCAATGATATCATGGGTTTGAAGCTTTATGATCTTCAGAAGAGAAGTAAACATACTTTCTGGAATAATTTGCAAAACCTTTTTAAAAGAAGAAATAAAGGGGAAAAAAGCTTTTAAGTGGCTAGCCCTGGTCACAGAATATCTTTTTTAAGATGAAAGGAGGGGCTATCTGCCATAAATTTCCTCTTATTCCCAATCTTATATAATTATAGCTTCCCTCCACTCTCTTTATCTTTTCCTTCTTTACTTTTGTCTCTGAGGAAGAGATGGCTCTTTCTTTGTGTAAAATCAATCTGCCTGTGCCCTGAGTCATCTCTCCTCCCATCTCTTCCAATGCCAACTATCTCTCACACATATTCAAACTCTCTTTCTAATGTCAATCACTCACTATATACTTGCTCCTTCACCAGTATCTACAAACATGTACTGGTTTATCCAGCCTTTAAAAAATCCCATGTGACCCAACCCATCTTTTCAAACTATAATTTAAGTCTCTCCTTCCTTTCACTGCTAAATTCATAGAAAAATCTACTTCTGCTATCCCTTCTTCTTTGCCACCCACTCACTTCTCAGTCCTTTGAAATTTTGTTTCAACCCCCCTCTGCTGTCCATAACCTTTCTCTCTTCAAGCTAGTAAATGACCTCTTAAATCTGCTGACCAATTATCTCTTGAATAAAAGATCCTTGATTCTGATTGTCCTTGACATTTTGACATTTCAGTTGCTGATCGCCTCTCTCTGTCCCACCCTTCTCCATTAGCCCTCCTCTTTTACAACCTATATCTCTGACTATTCCTTCTCAAACTCCATTTTCTGTCCCTAAAGAGGGAGTTTCCACAGAGGTCTGTCCTGGGCCTGCCCACTTCTCTCCTTCCACATACCCTTTTCCAGGACCCTTAAACTTCCAAAGTCATAAGTATCATTTTTATGTAGATAACTTCCAAATGTAGATAGCCACCCTTCATCTTTTCTGAATTTCAGTTGGGCATCATCAAATGCTGCTCTGATTCACTCTTTTCCAGCTACACTGGGTTACAAGCTATTCCCCAAACTAAATACTCCATTTCCTGCTTTCCACAATCCCACAAGTTCTTTGGGATATCCCCAACATCATCCTCTCAGAATCCTTATGTTTCAACAAAGTTCAATTAAGTTATCATCAGTTCTATAAATCCTGCCCTGATTCCTTCCCTCCCTGACCCAGTTAACAATCTCCCCATCCTCAATTTTCCCTGTAACATATTTGTTTGTATCCAAGTTATAATTCCCCAATAAAAATTAAGCTGCTTAAGGGCAGTCAATCAGTCAATAAGCATATTTATTAAGTACTGGGGATACAAAGAAAGGCAAACACATAGTCCCTTACCCTCAAACATTGTAACAGGAAAGACATGCCACACGTGTACAAAATAGATACAATGTAAATGAGGGATAATACAACATTTTGAGCAAAGGGATGAAAGTGGAAAGTCTAGGACTGTTTTAGGGGAAGGATGAGCAGGGCGTAGTCCTGTGTGCTTGGAGTCCAGATGATATAAAGTGGAGGAGTTTGAGATCAAGTTGGAAAGGTTGGAGACAAATGGGGAAGCCTAAGGGAGGAGGGATAAGTAGGATCTTAAGAGTTGTCATGATCAGAGATTGAGAACTGAAAAGGGACTCTGAAGCCAATTTGTCCTCCTCCTTCATTTTGCAGATAAAGCAATGGCAACCCAAGAAGGTATAAGGTAATACAGGCAGTAAACACCCAAGGTGGCAACTGACCCCAGGTCCTCTGCAGGCTAACATTTTCTCTATTCTGCCTAATACATTTTAGCCACTGAAAATTTCTGAATAGGGAACAAAGCAAATGTTGTCATGCCACTCAAAAAAAAAAAAAATCACTGTGCTTCATGAAGAATAGATTCTGGCTTATTTTTACAGGGTATTTTTCACTCACTTAATAACTACAATGGTTATTATATAACAAAAACAAAGTACAGAATAGCAACTTCTTACCTTTCTTACATAGGAAACCAACTCTCCAGAATAATACTGGGATACACTGAGAAGGTCAGGACTATTTGCCTGATTGATGCGAAGCAGGGGCAAGTCAAGGGCAGAAGCAAGCTGAAAAGAAAGGAAGATCACAGATAAGGAAACTGAGGCTGGAAGAGATTAAGTGAGTGCCCTGCTCAGTAAATGTCTGAGGTAAGACTTGAACTCAACTCTGTCAAATTCCAAGTCTGCACTCCATCTACCATGCTGCCTAGCTGTTCCAGTTATCCAGCAGTTGCCTCTGCATTTTTTCTTATCATTTTAACCTATGGCTAGTGGGGTAATGGGAAGGAATCTCCAGAAAAATCAGCTTCTTCAAAATGAATGTTCCTTTCCTCCAGTGCACTGGTTTTGCATTTAGCCTACCAAGACATGAGTATGCAAAGTTAACCATGAAGATGAAGTACAATTTCCAGATCAAACCGAGAATAGAATTGAGAGAGGAATAGAGATGGATATTTAAGGAGAAAAAAGAAGAGGTTTTAAGCCCGGGGACAGAGGGAAGGTACAGAGGTCTGAACTCAAGAACCATAGGGACAAAGGTTGCAAGAAGAATAGAAGAATGGGTCAACAACTTGGCAGACTGAGAGCTGCGGAGAAATAGGCAGATTTAGGATTGTCTTGTCAGGGAACTGTGTGTGCCGTGGCTACTATACTTTGAAGGTGCCCGTAGAATGTAGTCTATAGGAGAAAGAAAGATCCTTCAATAGAAAGGGGGGAAAGACTTCTCTATTCTTTCCCTACTTATCTGAATTAATTACAAAGTCAAGATTGGCCAAAAAGTCATATAAACAATCTTATCCCCAGCCAAACCAAAAAAGATTACATCTTAAATGAATTCTCTTCATATTTTTGACTGAATTCAAAAGGAATTTTTCCAATTTTAGTTTTATAAAGACAGTTAGTTATAAGAAGTACCAAAGGGCTGTGTAAGTTATATGATTACATCTACTATAATTTGAAATAATAGGTTAAATTTTGTATTTTTGCTGCAAAGGCATTCAACTTTCACAGGGCTACATTATAAGGAAATACATTTATAGAATTGGAAGTTTAGATATACTAGACAAACTTATATCTTGGTATCAATGCTACTGATTTTCAGCTGCTTAGATATGAAAGGAGAAGGAGATTTTTCATTTTCTTAAATTCTGAGCTCATCTTCTTTCCCTGTCTCTCAAAAAAAAAATTGAAATGGTAAAAGAAGTTAATTAGTGACAATGAAAATAAAAGAAAAAAAATGCAGACAATCAAAGAATATAAGATTATGTGCCTATACAACCTCTAAAATTTTCTAAGTGCCAAAGCTGGTTTAGGAAAATAGTTTTATTATGTTCCATTTAAATATAAACTAAAATGTTTTAATATTTTAGCTCTCTAAGAATCATATCCTCTGTAAATACAGAATCATCATTAGAACATAGTCTTTCTTCAAAAGTAAAGTGAATTTGAAAAAAGTTATCAAATTTTATGAAGAATATGATTTTATTTACAATGTAAGCATGCAAATCCATAACCGTATTATGGATGTTATGATAGGATTTGTGCTTAAGATCTGAGTTGGTCTAGATAACCTCTGATCTAAGTCTTTCAATTCCAAATCTATGGTTCTGTGTTTCAAAAGAGTGGAAGCAGGGTAGCTGAAAATGTCTCTCTGAACAGCAGATGGCAAGGGACATGTTCTGCCAGCAGTATGAGTGACTAAGTCCTGAGTGGCAAGGAGGGGTTAAATGCTATTTAATGATGGCAGATGGGATATTCAACATAAAAGCTGACAGAGACTATTTTTTTTTTCTAAATCAAATTTTCCTTTTTCTTTTTAGCATTTAAAAAATTCTAAGTTTCAAATTCTACCCTTCCCTCCCTCTTCCGCCCCCTACCCTGGGACAGTAAGCAATCAGATTATCCTTCCATCTTTGGGGAAAACTAATCTACTATTAAAGCTAACCTTAAGGTTTATAAGCCAAAGAACCACAGTTCCAGTATTTATATATTGAAAACCCTACTCTGTTAACATATAATTCTTGAATATAAACAGCTTAAATAAAATCCTGGCCCTAAGATAAAACTTAAAAAAATTTTTTAATGAATAGGAATAACAAGACAAAGAATCCTGATAGATTTAGAGAAAGTGACTAAAAATTAGAATATTTCACAAACTGAAATAATTAATTTAAATCTAAAATTAAGTCTAAATAAATAATAAAATATCATTTACTGATATTTAATAACACATTATAAATCAAACACATTATTTCCTAAGGAATTCTCATTTTTGTATGTTAATTTAAGCAACAAATATTTATGTCTTGTGAAACCATCTCTGGTGGAAAAACTGTTAATTTGGAATCTGAAAAAAAAAAAGGTTCAACACAATTGAATTTTTAAGAGGAAGAAATCTAAGGCTGACTGAATTAATAAGGTTAATTATTAAGCTGCTCACCTTGGTTCTACTTACCTTTAAGAATGTAGCTCGAAGTTTAGTGACCATGGAAGGGTTAACCTTTATGCTTTCTTGCATGATGAAGGTGAAACTGAAAAGAATTACACAGTAATAAAACCATCTGTCAGACTCTTCAGCCAAAAAGTTGTTCAGATGTCTTGTTAACAGAGAAGGAATTCATATTACCTGTCAATTAACTGCCAGGCAAAGGAAAGATCACCAATTATCTGCATAGTGATCAAAACCTCCTCTTTAATGTTAATCGTTCTTATCATTTGATGGAGAAACTTCCGTGTGTCAGCAAGAAACTGACACACTTGCAGATTGGACTCTAGTTGGTGAAATTCTTGAACCTGAGTGATGGAAATAAACTTAACATTAACTTTTCTAAAAATGATGAATGCCTTCTTCTGGGCTGGTTTTCCTGGAAAACAAATTTAAATATAGTCCACACTTATGATGGTAACAGTCTCTTAATAAGATCTATTTGGTAATACATTTAAAATTATGATTTTAGAAATCGTTACATCAGCAAAGTTATAAAGTGATGAATAAATGCTGACATGGGCACCTAGATGGAATGGTCTCTTGGTCACTAATAGTGCAGCATGCACAAATACATAAAACAAACATTCTACCACTTTTATAATCTCATTTAATTTAGGAAAGAAAACTTCTTAATTTCTGAAGACTTCTAGGATTGTTAATAAAAGATAAACCCTGCTTTATATTTAGGGTGCTGGTACTTATCTGTTATTAAATTTAATAATAATAAATAAAACAAAAGAATTGGTTTATATATAAATGGCATGGTATTTGCACAGTTGTTCTGCAAAGACTTACCTCTTCTAATGCCTGTATTAACTGCACAGTTTTTCTGCCTGCAGCAGTGGAATCATCATAATTTAAAGACAATATCTGTTTTGAGATCTCTCGGAACCAAGCTTGTAGATTTTCTGATAATGAGTAAACAAAAGAAAAATTACTGAAGATGTGTAATTCCTTTAGCTGCAACATGTTGAAATATTCTTCAGTTTAAACTCAATTCAGTTCACAATTAAGCATTTACTATATGCCCAACACCAGGCATTCACATTTATGAAATAATTATATGGTACGGTTCTTGACATCAAAGAGATTTATATTCAAGTTAAAAGTAAAATTTGAAGAATACATTAATTACCTAAAGATATGATTTCCACAATGTATGGTACATACAGAAAATAAATGTTATGAGAAGGAAAGACAGGGGAAAAAAATTAGAGTGGGCAGCTTTGTATAGGAGATGCAATTAACCAGTGTCATGAAATCTAGATCAGATTTGTAAAGATGGAGAAGTGGTGAGGAGCAGTCTAGATGTAAGCCACAATTAGGGAGAGGCAGAATGATAGTGACATCTTTTAGGAGGCAATAGTATAGGTAATACAGAGAGACTAGTTGGTCGGGTTGGACCAAAGTCGGGCTAGGTGATGTCTGAGGTCCCCCTTCTACTCAAATTTTACAGATGAATGATAATGGGACAAATCTGGATGTGGAAAATGTGATATAGTAAAATAAAACTTCCTTTTTATATTCTGATTTTGGGGGGCATATCTTCAAAGTGCTTTCCTTATAATTGTCAGTCTTATAATTTGTATTCTACACTGCTTAAAACATTGACAAAATATTTCAGAGTTAGCAGGTATCATTTTAAAGATTCAATAGAAGGTGCTAAATCCCTTTTATGGTTAGCCTACCAGTCAAAGACATACTAATTCTTTTTTTTTTTTTTTAATAACTTTTTATTGATAGAACGCATGCCAGGGTAATTTTTTACAGCATTATCCCTTACATTCACTTCTGTTCCGATTTTTCCCCTCCCTCCCTCCACCCCTTCCCCCAGATGGCAAGCAGTCCTTTACATGTTGAATAGGTTACAGTATATCCTGGATACAATATACGTGTGCAGAACCGAACCGTTTTCTTGTTGCACAGGGAGAATTGAATTCAGAAGGTATAAATAATCCGGGAAGAAAAACAAAAATGCAAGCAGTTTATATTCATCTCCCAGTGTTCTTTCTTTGGGTGTAGCTGCTTCTGTCCATTTTTGATCAATTGAAACTGAATTAGCTCTCTTTATCGAAGAGATCCACTTCCATCAGAATACATCCTCAAACAGTTTAATTGTTGAGGTATATAATGATCTCCTGGTCTGCTCATTTCACTTAGCATCAGTTCATGTAAGTCTCACCAATCCTCTCTGTATTCATCCTGCTGGTCATTCCTTACAGAACAATAATATTCCATAACGTTCATATACCACAATTTACTCAACCATTCTCCAATTGATGGGCATCCATTCATTTTCCAGCTTCTAGCCATTACAAACAGGGCTGCCACAAACATTTTGGCACATACAGGTCCCTTTCCCTTCTTTAATATCTCTTTGGGGTATAAGCCCAGTAGAAACTGCTGGTTCAAAGGGTATGCACAGTTTGATAACTTTTTGAGCATAGTTCCAAATTGCTCTCCAGAATGGCTGGATGTGTTCACAATTCCACCAATGTCAATGTCCCTCTTTTCCCACATCCCCTCCAACATTCCACATTATCTTTCCCTGTCACTCTAGCCAATCTGAGAAGTGTGTAGTGGTATCTCAGAGTTGTCTTAATTTGCATTTCTCTGATTAATAATGATTTGGAGCATCTTTTCATAAAAGACATACTATTCTTATCATATTTAACTCCTTTTAGGTTGTTAACTTCCTCTCAGAATAAGACAAGTATGCATATTCCCATCTCATGGAATCTTTTCCCTAGTTATTGCTAATTCCTTTTAGGGATAGCCTGCTAGTCAATGGCGTAATCCCACATTGTATATATTCCTTTAAATGGCATCTTCATTTAGTTACTGCTAGGGAATTTGTCTTCCCCCTTATTAACTACTAAATTTCCTTGCTAAAAAAAAAAAAACCAACAACCACAAAAACCAAAACCCTTATGGATTTGGTCTGTTCTTGGCAGGGTAATAAAACCTTTGCCCTTGGGGGAAAAAAGATTCAACAGAGGACTAGAGGTTCCTTAAGGCAAGGAAAAGAATGTCACATTGACATTATAGATAGGTTGGATACTACTGGAAATATAAGAAAGAGAATAGGAACTGAGAGAATAATCAGCTTGGCTCTGTTAAAAATACACACACACACACACATACACACACACACACACACACACACACACGCACGTGTGTGCTCTGCTGGATTAAAATATATTAGAAAGCGTTTTTCTAAATAATGTATTTCTGTAAAATAAGAATGCTTCTTCTTTTTTTTTTTTTTTTCAAATTAGGGGTTGACTCTATGACCTATAAAGTCCTGTAAAAGGAAATAAAACTGAATTATTAGAACTCCCAACTACTAACCATCTAAAAGAATAAGTCTAAGTTGAAAGTCCTATAAAATGGGCATAAATATATCGTGCACACTAACTGTATTAAAAGGCTCTCATATACTTCAGAAACACATACAGATTACTTAAAAATACAATTCTACTAGACCATAACTTTGGTATGAAACATATGCTGACTTTAAGATAAAAGACTTAATATCTGAAAGAACAAATATTTCTTCAAGAGTGGCCCAGGTATCTATGGAAAGCTATACTGAGAAGTTTTAAGGGATACTTTTTTTTTCTAGATATATTTTCTTGAGGAAACCAAAGGGCCTCACAATGCAGAATGCTCAATTATGTGAAGATAAATTGTCTAATGGGCAAGACAAAAGTGGTGAAATCTGAAATTTGAGAATCATTCAATCCTTGTGGAGTTTTATGTTAGACGCTATATGTGGAATGAATGAATTGTGCAGGGATTAAAGACAAAAATTGCTTGTAATACTTTTCTGTGACCAAATAGGTTAACAAATCAAGAGAAATGATAGCATGAAATTGCTATTTGAAGATATGGCCAAAAGCTGATCAGCAAAAATGAAAAAAAAACAAACAAAAAAGCAAAGGGGTTGCTGTCTTGCCAGCTCTCTAGCACTCATGTTATTCTCACATACATATCAAATGCACCAACATTCTCTTCTTAAATAATTACCATTTTTCTCTACTCTTGTTAGAGGCTTTACTCCTGAAAAGACATCAGCAAGTTCCATCATTCTCTCAGAGCCTTCTTTCTTATGATGTTCCCATTTGGCTTGCTTTTCTGAAAGCATCTGCTTGAACATCTAGTGAGAATTGTAGAAAAGTCATTTATAGTTAAAAGAAACTTAATATTAAATGCTTTATTGACAGTCTTGAATGAAACCCACATTTTAATTGGAAAAATGTTCTCAAAATAGCCCAACTTAAGCCACTTTTATTCCACAAACAGAACTGTGCAGCGGAAAGGTTAGCAGGCAGGGGGCTAGGGAATCTGCTATGGCAAATGAGTTCCTATCTAGGATCTGACTTTCTCTGCCCAAGTGTCCTTGGGCAAAACACCTGATCTCTTTGGACTTCAATTTCCTCCTCTATGAAGTAGAAAATATGAGTGTAGAATTATAGCTTCTCCAAGGTTTTTTCTAACTTTAAAATTGCTTAATTGTATCTTTTCCTTTGTTAGAAAAAGCTAATTATCTCAAGAAAAATCCTGTGAGAGTAGGAAGAAAGACTCTATGGCAGGAATGAACTTTGCTTGGGACTGTGGGAAAGTCTTTATGATCTGGCAGGAAGACAAAGGATGCCGACATAAGGAAATGACTAAGAAAACGACAAAAAAATTTTAGGCAAGGAACCACGGGCGCTGTTGCTGCAAAGATGAGCAAAGAAAGAGTGATAAACATATAAACCATCTTCATTAAGTGGGTAGATTTGGCCTCATAAGTATCCCTGAGACCCACTTGACATAAATGATAATGACATAATAAGACATAACTCATGGGTAAAACATGGTGATGAAAGGATATACTATATCCAAAAGAACAGATTAAAATCTTGGGATAGAACTATCCAGCAAGAGGATGTACTTAAGTGAGGAAATCCATAAACCAGGATAGGAAAGTATGGTAGACAACACTTGGATAATATTAATGGATGAAGAGGAAAAAAAGAAATATTATAGTGAGAGAAGACTGTAGGTCATTAGATCAGAAGAAAGAAGCGATGAACTGGGGAAACCCCCAAAAAGGAGCACAGAATGATACTAAAGCAAGGAAGCTTCAATGTCAGAGCTATCTGTTAGAATTCTCTCTTATAAGAAAAGAAATGATAAATTCTTGATTAGCTTTAATAAAATACTGTAATTCTTCAAAAGGTAGAGAGATCCATAGGGGAAATTGCTACTCTGAATCTATTCTGACCTATTAGGAAGAAATGAAATGAACCTTAGATACTCTAATTAGTATATGAAACAATACAGGAGGGAAAACTGAACAGAATGTATGAAAGAGATTCCATGACCCAAAACTCCAGTGGGGACACTAATCCAATGTTCTCATAAATAAAATTCTATTAAAAAGAAATGAAAATGATTCCAATAAAGGTAGAATTATTTAAAGAGACCAGTAAAGATCCACAGGGAACACAAAGAATTAAAAAAGAAATGTAGGATCACAGAATCAGAAGGGTCCTTGTAGTTGTCAAGCCCAATACAGATGAGCATACAGAATTAGAGAGGTTACAAAGGGTTGTCTGTGGAGTACAGAAGACAGAAGTGAGGACAGATCTCTGATATTATACACAGAAAAATAGCATGGTATTGAATGAATATTATGTTAAAAGCTAAAGATCAAAATAAGATGAACCTGGTGATGGATGTTAAGGACAACACTAAGAGTTTTTGTGGCTATGGTGGTAGCCCGGTAGAAGATCAAAAAAAAAAAAAAAAGGGACCATTTCTTTGTATGACTGGAATAGCAGATAAAAGAAGAAAGGAATAAATACTGAACTATTTTGCTTCTTTTTTCTTCACAAGGAAGAAAATATATGATTTTCTTTGGGATGGAACCAAATGGTCAAAACCTCATTAAAAGTCAAGGAAAATGAAGAGAAAGAAAGTATTTTACTATTTTCAGAGTTCTAGTTCTCAGGCCCAATAGACTACACCTCAGACTAATGAAAACTGGACTATGTGGGTTACTTAACCTCTATCAGTAATCATGAAAAAACCATGGAACACAGAAGTATTATAGGAATAGCTTGTGCTATGTACATATCTTTTTTTAAAAATCCCTTTACAACCCAGACTTATCTTTCCAGCCTTATTATATATGTTACTTCCCATTCTGCGTGCTACAGAGCAAATTCTTATAGTTGTGAGACTCCATTTCCCACTTCTGGACAGGCTGCTGCTCATCCTTATGATGGCTGCCTTTTCAATTCTACCTCAAAAAACTCTTTCCTGATTACCCCAACTGCTAGTGCTTTCCCTCAAAAAACAACTCTGCATTTATTCTGTATCCCTTGTCTCCTCCAATGGAATGGAAGGTCCTTGAGAACTGAGACATTTTTGTCTCTGTCTCATTAGCTCAGCTAAATCACTGTCTCTTGCATGAGGCTTTTCTTTGTGCTCCCCCAGTTGCAAGCATCTCCCCATCAACATTGCCATATATATATATATACACACACACACACATATATATATCTATATATCTATATATATTTTTTTGTACTTGCACATATGTGGCTATGCCACTCATCTACTCCAAACAGAATATAAGTTCCTTGAGAATAGAGACTACTTTTGTATCTTGGTGCAATGAAGAGAGCATGGAAACATATTAGGTATTTAATAAATGCTTGCTGAATTGATGTATCAAACATATAAGAAGTGGTGGTTGAGCTGAGAAGAAAACGTAGTTTCAGAGGAAAAGATGAACATGGACTGCACTCCCAGCATGGGGAGACAGCCTGTGCAAAAGCATGGAGAAAGATGATAGAATATGAATGTAGAGAACAGCAAAAAATGCCACAGGCTGGAAAGTGATAATGGAGCCAAGTGGAAAAGGCTTTAAACAATAAGTACAGGAATTTGTATTTAATTCTAGATGAAATAGGGCATCACTAGAGAATACTCAACAGGGAGTGACACAGTCAATATGCTTTGGTAATATCACTTTATAAGATGTACGGAAGATGGACTACAAAAGTGAGACTAGAAGCAAAGAGACCAATTAGGAGGCTACTACAATAGTCCCAGCAAGTGGGGAAGGCCAGAATTAGATGGTGAGGATCTATGTACCGGGAAGGATATAGATGCAACAGATATTGTGGAGGTCAAATTAATAAGACCTGGTGACTGACTGAAAATATGGAGCAAAATCAAGGAATAAAGAATAAGATAGATTGTGAACTTGGGTGACTGGAAGGATGGTGGTAGCTTCAACCAAAATAGAACATTTCAGAAGAAAGCAGAGTTTCCTCAACTATGGATACTAATAGCAGCTACCTGTCAGGAATCAAATGAGATATTTGTGAGTGCTTGGTTAAGGGCCAGCTACATAATAAGTTTTTAATAAATGCTTGTTTCCTTCTTTTTTTCGTGTGTGTTGTGTGTAAGGGAATATTGTGTTTAGTCTTGTCTTGTCTATTCATTTTAAGATGCCTAAAGGACATTGTTTGAAATGTATATTAGTAAAAATTGGTAATGTTGGAAAGGAGCTCAGGAGAACCAGGATGAATGTCTCATCTCCACAAGAATCATATTGCCACCCCTATTTAGAGGTGAAGAGACTTAGGCTCTAAAAGGTCTGTGATCACTCAGCTAAGTAAGTGGCTGAGCTAGACTGGGAGGAATTATGTGGAAAGCCTATAATCAATGCCTGAGAAATGGCTGGCTGCTGGTCCCAGTATGAGGTGGGATTTTAAAATCAAAAGATCTTGGTTTAAATTTCAGCCATGCAAATTACTATTCCTATCTTCTTGGGTAAGTAAGTTCACTTCTCTGGGTCAGTGGTTGTCTTAGTTGAAAAATCAGAGAGAATAGATAATCTCTGAGATTTCTTCCAACTCTAAATCTCAAAATCCAGGGATTTTGATTTGAAATTAAGTATTAATAGTTCAGTGGAGAGAGGAACAGACTGCCGGTAGGAATATTTAGGGTTCAAATACTGCCTCTAAAAATTACTATGGTAGCTGGATGATCACAGATAAACCACCTCTATTTCATCATCTGTCAAATGGGAACAAGGGCTCTCTTAAGGTCTACTGTGAGGTTCAAAACAAGATAGTGTATGTAAAGCATGCTGTAAACTTTAAAGTGCTATGTAAATGTTTCTTATTAGGATGAAGATGATTATTATTTCAATACTTCCTTTATAAAATAATCATTTGTTACCTCTTTAAGTATGAACTCAAACTGGGCAGTATCAAGCAGCAACTGGAAGAGGATCTTTGGGTTGTACTTTGAGTCTGTCAGAATTTGGTCCTTGATTTGACGAAGGCGTTTGTTATTTGGGTCACAGGCTATATACAGGAGGGAAAAAGTTATCAATTTGCATAATGCATGTTAAAATGCAATTTATATAAGTTCTTATGAGCAAAGGGAGACTACTTGATATTTAGTGGCTTTACAAGCAAAATATGCAAAAATAAGAATGAATAACCTCAGCAATTATCTATAAACCAATAATCTCTATAATCTTTGCTCTAGTGAGGAGGCAGTAGTAAAGTGGACATCCTCAAAATCAAGTATCCTTTCCTCTCATTATTTCCAATTTTAAAAATTATTTCCGGATTCAAAGAATTAGTGCATGTTTCTTCCTGACAATTAGAAACAGTCATAAGTAACAAATGAAATAAAAGGATCACACAATCTCGGGGGAACCTGAGGCAAACTAGCGTTAGCAATTAACCAACAAGCATTTATCAACCAACTGCTATCTGCTTACCACTCTGACTACAAAGAGCCACCTGACACACTTCTTAACAGTTTGACCAAGAAGTGAAATGTAGTCTTTGTTTGGAGACTTCCAGTGAGGAGGATCCATAATTGCCTGAGGCAATCCATTCCACTCCTAGAAAGCTTTGACAGAGAATTTTTCTATGTATTAAATTGCCTCTTTGCAAATTTGATCCACTGTTCCTAGTTCTATGGGGTAAAGTGGAACAAGTTTATCCCCTCATATGAATGATAGCTTCTCAAATACCCAAAGACAGTTGGTTATCATGTCCCTTCTAAACCATCTGATTGCCAGGTTAGATACTTCGAGTTTTTTCAACTCATCCCCATATAGTATGATCTTTGAGGCCTTTGCAGTCTTGGCTGCCTCCTTTTGGATACCAGCAATTGATTTCAGCCTTTTAATCACCTGCCTTTTTCAAGAGACCTGATAATCAGCCTGGCTTCATTCCTCAATGGTTAACATAGTACCATTGCTTCTTTTTCTCCTCATCCTAGTAATACTGAACCTTCAACTGAAGAAAAACTCTTTTCCCCCAAATCCCAGAGCCCCACTCTAAATTCATTATCTCTGCACAATACTAAAGAGCTTCCTTCCATCTTAAATTTCTTCCTTTCTCATTTTTTCTATTTCCTAGCACTCACTGAAAATTGGATCCCTCTAGAAACCATGGCATCAGAGCTAAAAATAAAAATTATTAAATTTTTAACAGCTGTATATCTGGTTGATCGATAATGGCAATCTTCACGAAGGACAGATACTGGTTCTTGAATTCAGTGGGAAAATATGACCATTTAGCCCCAAGTTACCACCTTGGAAGTACCTGTCTATTATTTGCTAAAATGCTCCAAAGATTTTCAGGGCATACCAGAAACAGAAGACAAAAATAGTGATTTGAAAACCTAGGTTACCTCAGGTTCTATCTTGATGTACTTAAAAGAACATATTGTGACACTGCTGTCCCTTCATGTTTTCCAAGGGAGCAGGAAGAAGTGAACTTTGCTAGGTTCCACTATACTATATTCTTTCAAACTTTAGTTTTAAAGAAAAACCAAAACCAAAACCAAAACCAAACCCAAGCCGACACAATCTAGGATAAGGGGTTGTTCATAGTCAAACCCAGCTGAATGGTTATAAGTAGAAGGAAGATTTCTCACTGACTGACCGGTGAAGCTGATCACAAAGGGATACAGATCTGACTATAGATCACACTGAAATGTCAGTGTAGGCTGGAGGTAGAGAATATATGCTGATGCCATGAAAGGCCAAAGCTTTAAGGATGATAGGCTGATATCAGATAATTTTTAACTTTGCTTGCTTTCTGTCTTCTAAACTATTTTAGACAACCTTTCAGAGCTCGAGCTATTCCTTCTCTTAAGTTTCATATTCGTCTCCATCTCCTGGAACCTTCTCCTTTCCTCATTACTGATTTGATTTTCTGGACCATCATTTTGATAAGAACTCCAGCCAGGCTTCACTTCACTCTCACTTGGACTCTTCCCATAAACTTCCTCCTTCTTCCATATAGGTAGACTCCCCTCTAGGCCTCCCTTACCACCCCCAACTTGCTATTCTCTCTATTTTCCCTATATATAGATATATTTTTCCATTACAATGTAACCTATGTCAGAGAAGGGACTGCTTTATTTGCCTATACTGGTATCCCTAGTGCATAAAAAGGTGTCTGAAATGTAATAAATGCTTAATAAATGTACTTGCTATACTCTCTTTTTTTTTAATCTATCCATCCATGTTCATCCATACAATTCATTTATCTAATCTTTTTAGTTTTTCTGCCTTACAGATAAACCAAGACCCTGCCTCTTAAGATATTGCTGTTCTTTAGATATTGCTCTCTTAAATCTCAATTCAGATTCCACTTTCCCTTTTTCCTTTCACCCTGAAGCAGTTGTTCCCCTCTCAAGTCAGTGATTGTCCTAAGGATTCATACACCATACTTGTATACACATTCATCTCTAAAATGAAGGAGACCTCTAAGACCATCCCAAGGATCCTAACAGATAGATATTTTAAGCAATAAAATTCTGAAGATCTAGGGTAATAGATTATTCAATTTAACAATTATTCATTCTGAATTTGCTGTGCTTATTAAGGCACTGTGACAAGACAAAGTAAACATCAATTCTTGTCCTTAGACAACCTAAATTTTAGTGAGGCAAAGAATCAGGAAAAAAATTGGATACTCAGGTCAGTGAATGCTCTTCTTTTGAAAATAAAGCAGGAAAAAAACACTATATTTGGAATCAAAGATTGTTAATAGGGAAGCACCCTAAAATATGATTCATAAAGTGCTTATTACATGAAGAGGAAGCATGACATAATAAAAAGGACTGGGACAAGACTCAAGAGATCTGATTCCTAGACCTAGTTCTGGGGTGCTATTTGTCTTACCCTAAGCAAGTAATTTTTCTCCTTTATCTTTAAAATGAATGAGCTGGGTCAGACAAGCTCTAGGCTCTCTTTTAACTCCAAAAGTCTGATTTTGTTGCTTTCCAAATGTTATAATTAAGCACAGATCAACAGAGCTGAACTTAGTCACAACTACACAGTCAGTTAGCCATTATACCCAGAGCCAGAGTCCTGGTTATTTCAGTCCCAGACCACTATTCACTCCATTATCTCAGATTAATGAGATATTTTACCTACAATGAAATTTGTATCAAAGTATCGAGTCCGTGGACAATGCAAGATGAAAGAAAAATGTCTCGAAATGGAAAGGGGGTGGGTGTGGGAAAGGAATATGTAATATTACAACATTAAGTTAAAAAAATTTATTGTTACAAAAAATGAGAGAATTATAGTGAATCACTGAGTATCCAACAAGACAGATACTGGAACTGATGAACACATATATTTGGTTATAAAAAAGACGTATCAGGCTTTGAAGGAAAGCAGCATGGTGTCCTAAAAAGAACACAAGTCTAAGAATCAAAAGGTGTGAAGGTTTCAATTAAGAAATGGGCTTTTTTTTTTTTTTTTTTTTTCAAAGAAAGCAGTTTTTTAAGTTTGGATAGTATTTGACAGTTTTCCTAGGCTCTAACCGCCTCTGAATGAAATAGCTTTTGCAGTTAATGACCCAGACACCTTCCAGTACCCTTTAGACCCATGGTGGTTCCACTAAAATATAGCAACATTTGAGATACACAGAGTGGAATTGTCCGCTAGTCTCTGCTGTCCCATATTATTATAGATTATATTTGTTTCATCACAGAATGGACAATGGGAAGGGAAGGGAAGCACATCTGAATTTTCTACAATGCATTAGTGGTATCTACAACTACCAGTATGTGACTAGGCCATGAAGAAGGTGGGGAAACATTACATTAGATCCTGTGACTCAACAAAGCAGAAACTAATTTATAATCTTGCACAATGGATTCAGGCAAGTTCTCAGGCACAAAAGTAGGATACAGTATCCTTTGAAGGTAAAATTATAGATCTCTGATTAGCCAAAGTTACCTCTAGTACAGATATAAGTTCAAAAGCCTCATGGTTTCTAAGCATCAGTACTGCTGTCTGGCACAGTGATATAGAAGATGTCAGTGAAGACAAACCATTGAGAAACATAATGGATTTTATAAGTTAGAGAAGAATAAGCACTAAGGATAGTTAATAAGCCCAAGGAATTGAGTTTTTAAAAACAATTCAAACCCCAAATAGAATTTTTATACACAAGAATTTTTGAATTTCATGGGAGCATGTATTAAAAAAAAAAACCCCAAATACCCTATCCCATATAAGAGAGTCAACAAAATTAATTAAAATACTAGATTAATGCTACAGCTAATTCACAATATCATCTCCTTCAGAAATTTTCAAAAACTTTCTGAGATGGGATAAGTTCAAGCTTTTTGTGACAGCAGAAGGAAGGACTGATTTGACTGAATCCATTACCCACTACAATGACAAAAAGAGTGGGAATTTGGTATTCAGGGGAAAAAATTAAAGAGGCTAGAAATAATAAGACCGAAGAACACTGTTTTGATATAAGCAAACTTTCTTATTTTTTTAGTTGGATAAGAAGGTAGACACTTCAATACAGGTTAGTGTAATACAAAGGGTGCTAGAGTTAGAGAGAATGGAGTTCATGACTGGCTTCATACACTGAGTAGATGATAACCCTCAGAAAATCATTTCGCTGAATTCTCTTGGACTCAGTTCTTATGTATAAAACGGAGAGTTTGGATTTGATAGCCTCTAGGGTCTCTTCCATCTCTAAGATCCTAGGTAAACTTCATGTAACAGAATCACAGAGAGGTGATATCTGCCTTTTCAGAAAGAAAAACTCACTATAACATCCCAGAAAAGTGGTTGTCTTATTTTTGTTGGAAGAGTTCTTGTGAGAGAGAACCCATTGCCTCCAGATGGCCTATTCCCCTTCTGTACAGATGACATGAATTGCCTCAATAAAGGATGAGATTCTTATAGTGTCCTATTTCATTAGATACAAATCCTAGAATTTGATCAGCCATTCCACAAATGATGGACACATTTGGTTTCCACTTTTTTTTTTTTTTTTTTGGACTACTGTAGAGAGTACTATATAAGGTCCTATGTGAATAAGACCTTTCTGACAATAATGATCTACTAGGATCTCTAATCTTGAATTGAAAACACCATACCAGTCTAAATTAGACCAAGGCTATGATAACCCTCATTTTACAGATAAGGAAACTGAGGCTCAGAGAAGTTAAATTACTTATCCAGAGTCATATATCTAAGTGGCATCTGAGGAATGAGTTAGATATATGTCTTTCTGCTGCTGAGCCCAGCACTTTGGCCATTATACCATACTTCTTCTCTATAGATAAAGTACAAATTCCATTGAACATTTAAAGTTTTCTAAGACTTGGCCCCAATCTGTTCATCTCTCCCCCCTCCACCTCAGTGACTCTTCCATTCCAAATAAACTTTTATGCAGTCATATAATCCTCCTGCTCAGAATACTGCTCATATCCTCCATGACTTCCTAAAATATATTCATTTTTAAGAACTAAAGTGGTACTTAGTACTGACCTTTACTTTATATGATGTTTCTTGATCACTCAAACCTTAAGAAATCTCTCTTGATCAATTACCAAGCTAGTAAGTGGCAGAAGTGGGTCATATACAGAAGTCTTTTGGTTCTAACTCCAAAACTTTTTCTATTTAATTTTGGAATCAGATTTTTATTCAAGTAATTTTCTCTTTTGACGGTTGCACTTTTATGGGGCAGAATGGAACTCAATTAATTTTAAACATGAGATATCTTTAAAAAACTACAAATTAAGGAGGTTACCTGAGTCTGCAGTATGAAGCATCAGCCACCGGATAGTGACATTGCAATCTCTCAGGCAGTTCAACAGCCTTGGGATGTTATCCAGAACTAATTCCTCCCTTAAGTAACCTTCTTTTAAAAACTGCTGCACTTGGGAATGTACTCGTTCATTGACACTGGCATATCTACTTGCCTTGGAAGATAAAAAAACTGAATTACTTTAATAGAAAGCATAATTTAACTTATAAAAGCATCATATGGCAGTGAATCATGTGGCAAACAGTTGCAGTGACTGTACAAATTGAATGATATACATGTGATAAATTTTAAGTGTTTAAGGGGCTTGTGAAGAAAAGTTAATGTAATTTGATATTGCCAACTATTTCTTTACTATTTACCTTGAAACTTAAGGCAGAAGCAGCTAAAGAGTAAAAACCACTTAATGTGTAAGGCCATAGAGGACAATAAAAGTAGGTCAGATTTTAGTAGGTAATAGATATGGCTCTAATTTAAGCAAAGAATAAGCAAGTATCTAGTCCTTTCTTTTCTTTTCTTTTTTTTTTTCCTTCTTCTTGTTTTTTTTTTTTTTGGTGAAGCAATTAGGTTAAGTGACTTACCTAGGTTTGCACAACTAATAACTGTCAGTTGTCAGAGGCCAGATTTGAACTCAGGTAAAAAAATAGAGAAATAGAGAAAATACAGAAAAAAAATTCTCTCTATCTACTATGGGCTATCTACAGGGCTGATTATCTATCTACTATGCCACCTAGCTGTTCCTTCTAGTCTACTTTCTTTATTCAGAGAGGGAAGTGAATGTTTTACAGTTGGGTTGAAACTGTCACGTGATAGTCCAACAGTAGGTACTAAACAATCAATTTTAAAATGTCAAAAAGCAGAATATGTAAATTTGGAATGGCATCCTGGTAATGAAAAATACTCTGGGAGCATGAAGTAATGAACTTCATTTTCTCCAGGATATATGCTAGAAGTCAAATTGCTCTGTACAATATTCATAAAGTATAATTTATCTAAATAAAATTGGCTAATCTCTCTCTCTCTCTCTTTTTTTTTTTTGATAGAAAGGGGAAATACATAGAGAAAAGTATTGTTCTTTGTGGAATAGAAACTTTAAAATCCATACTAAAGTCAATAATAGGCTTCTGTGCTAACTATGCTCCCCAAAATCAATCATTCTTCTCCATTCAAGTTTTTCTTCTTTACATTTTATCAAGGAAACAGAAGGAAGTCTTATAAAAGAAAGAGAAGCAAAATCTTTGTAATATGGTGGGTCCATTTATTTGCCTGTATTCCTAGAGATAATTTGAACCATAGATAATTTTGCAAGGGTAAACTATTTTTTAAGAATGCTATCATCACTTTTCACTTTGCCAACACAAAACATCAATTTCAGGTAATTCATTAAGAGCCAATTCTGCCTATAAGGAGGAAGATGATTAAAGAAAGCAAGCCAAGATATTTAATCTGTCTCTCTTTTCTGTGTCCCACTTGTCTATGAGCAAGGCACTTAATTTGTCTCACTTTTCTCATTTGTAAAATGGGAATAACAGTAACACATTTTTATTGGAGTTGCTGTTCCAATAAGAAGAGATGATTTATGTAAAGCACTTTATCAATCTTAAAGTGCTAATATAAATGTTAGCTTTTATTATATCTTCCTAAAGCCTATAGGTCTGTTTTCTAATTATATTGTGCAATCTTAATTATGCATAGTTATTCAGCATTTTGCTAACATTTAATGAAACTTTCTTGTAACAAATTTATCACAGAATGTTATTCTACCAAAATGGTTGTATAGACTTGTCTCAGATTGAACAAAATATCCACATCCATATGTATGTCTTGCAGTTATGAGCAATCTTTCTTTTATTAACAAGACATACCTGTTCTTTGATATTTGAAAGATCCAAAGTGTTATTCAGAGCAGTTTTTGCCGCTTTGTAAGGTTCCCAAGCATCTGCAAGATTGACTGTAATTCCCATGTAAATGCTGATCACCTAAAATAGTGAATATTCATTCATTCATTAAAAAGTTAATGATACACATTCTGTATAAACTATTGTGAAGGTTACAAAACTATAGGAGTATGATTCAGCTATTAAGGAACTAATAATGTAGTATTAACAAGAGGGAGGTTTTTTTTTTTTTAATTCACTCAATATCAATTTTAAATATAGGAATGTATACCAATTTTATCTGGGTAAAGAGTTGTCTAGAAAGCCAAACAAATCAGAACAAGAGCGGAAGAAACCCTGCTCTCAAGAAGCTTGAATCCTCAAAGAGCTAACCTCTTTTTAATTAAAATGTGTCTGAAGTTAGTGCTATAATCTAAATGTAATTTCTTTGGCAGTATCTAGCTAGAAAAAAGAATTAGAAGTCTTCTTCTTCAATTCTAACTCCTCTAAGAAGTGCAACTGTGTCTATCAACTTCTTGTTCCAAGTTGTTCTTAAGAATGTCAATAAATATGTTCATTGCAAAATCAAGGATTGGATAGGGGGAAACACTGGAAACTTCCTAAGGGCTAGTCTGCTCTATATTTTGGTAACCCTTGGTAATCAGAGTATAGTGTCACAGACAAGGGAAATGATTCATAAATACTATTTTCTTTCTCTGATTAAATTTACAATAAAAAATTTAAAATTTCAACCAAATTTTCAAAAATTTAAACATTTTCCTTAAGTATTATGAACTCTAATTGGAGAGTACCATGACATTTTAGAAGTAAAATTAATAAAAAGGCAAACTGTATTATATGAGAGGCAGAAAGAGTCCTAACTTTGGAATTAGTTGGGGTTGGCTTCCAAACCCACTTATGATAGTGACCAGATATGTAACTCACTACTTCTCTGAGTCACAATTCCCTAAGACTAAAAGTCATAGATGAGTTTAAACTGTTTAAATAAGTTAATGGTTAACGAGTACAATGGAAACACATATTTTAACATGATTTTACTTTAAAATCCACTATTTATAAAAACAACTAAAAAGATCCAAAAGGAAGATTTTTTTTTTTTGGAACATCCCCAGGGGTCTACTTAACATGTTGGAAGCATTCCTCTAAATCCATTCACACTGTGGAAGCATCACTAGAGTCCAATGTCTTCTATACTGAACCATAATTCTTCTTTCTTACTAAATGACTGGCCTATTCTCTTTTCTGGTCAATTGTCTTTTTGATGAGGAAAAAGAAAGAGTGTTTTTTTTTTTTTTTTAAAAAGCATAAAACCTGGTAAAAAGTTAATGTACAATAAGGCTATGTACCCAGTTATCTGGAAAATATTTATCCACTATTTCTCTCATTTTTGCTTGATGGTTATGAAGAATAGATGGTTGAAAATAGAGGATCACGTAGAGCATAGCTGCTTGATTTGCAAGGGCAGTGCTTCGGTGCTCTGGCAGTGGATATGCCGAAACCTAGAATAAAGAGGAAAATCCCCAATGTTTGAATTTCAGGATATTTTCTGTCACACATCTGCCAAATAGCCGATACATACAGTTATTTAAAATCAGTGTTTTGCAGACTGGCAGTAGGGACTGTAATTAGGGACTTCTAAGACCCACAAACTATTGAATGACAGTAGAACCAACTCCAACTTTTCCTCCCTTCTTTACCATTCATATGATCTACAAAAGAGGATGGAGAGCTAAGCAACATTTTGGTGAAGGCAATATCTACAAGGATAGCTATAGCCTTTATATTTTAAGTTATCTTGTTTCATTATTTTAGGGAAAAATAAGAAGAGAAACAAAGCAAAGTAGGGATATAAAACAAGGTAAGGGGGAAAAAAGGGGGCAAGATATTATAGTGACTGGAAGAATAGGCAATAATGAAATACATTAAAAAATCCTCTATGGCGGCAGCTGATAAAGTTAGACATAGAAAGGGAAGAAAATGAACTGGTATTGAATCTGACTTCATTCCGAGTCCTTCAGTGGTAAGTCATAAAAAAAAAAGGTCGACTATCAGACTGTCTAAAAAAGCACAGTAAAGTTTTCCTTCCTGATTTTTAATTAGCATTCACCATGACAATCTCTAGCAACTGCTTGTCACACCTAGAGAAAATGCAGAATAGTATAAACCATGGAATGATAAAGCCTAATGCTTACTGTCTTCAACACCTTCTGAAGCCAGTGGAAAATTCAGAGAATGTGAAGGAAACAGACAATGAATATTAAAAAACTGAACCCCCCCAAATACTCCAAAGGAGTCCTACCTTGCAAGTTTTAGTTGAAAGGGACTTATCAGTAGACAAAAAAATCGTTGTTTCTAAAATACCATAAACTTGATCTAATTAGTTGGTTCTCAAATCTGGGCCAAAATTAACTTTCCTACAAAGATGGATGGATACTTATGCTTGAAGGCCTCCAGGAGTGGGGGAGATTTTCACTGTAGCTATTTTAGAATTATATCCTTTATAATGCTTAATAAAAAAGCTTCTGGTAAAGTCATGCCTTTTATGAAGGATTATGTACTTTCTTTTTGATGATGAGTTTTAATATAAAGAATATGTATATTTCACAGCATTCTTATTAATTTGCATTTTGAGAGAATACAATAAAATTACTTTTTATTTCAAAGATGGCACTCAGCAGATTTTTGAGGAAGGATGGACAAGTTGCCTTGCACCTTCATTTGGTGTACATTTCTTTAATTGTCTTCATAATATTCTGTGGCCATTTCAATTCTTTTTAACTCTTTGGAGAGGGAAGAAAAAGAAAAAATTCTTGTGGATAACGATGAGAACAGCATTTAGGGAAATGAAAAATCCCTTCACATTACAGCTAAGCAAAATGGTTTTAGTGACATTCAAATACAAAGCTTAACTAATGTGTTCATTTTTCCAAATCTATCAACATTTCATTGAAAAGCAATGTGCAAGCTATGTAAATCAAATGCCACTAGAACAAAGAACTATGGAATAAAAAATAAGTCCAAGGTCTAGTTTGCTTTTTTAAACAACTGGAGATATAATAATTTTTCCATTTTTTAATACTGTTTGTAATGCATTAACTTCAAAATCAAAAATTAGAAATATGGCTTTTGTATCTAGTAAAACAATATGGACAAATTATTTTGGCATACAGATTGTTCTGAATTTAAAATTAATTCAATTCTTACCTGATTATAAATATCATCAGATCTTAATCTCCCAATAACCATGCTGACAAAAGTTTCACTAATGGGTACTCTGCCAAAGTAACTCTCTGGATAGTTGGGAGGTCTTTTGGCTCCTGGTTGGCTAGAATAGCCTGTGCTTCGAAGCAGTTTACAAATATCATCCATATTTGAGTCAGCAGAAGATCGAGCAGCACTGTCATATCACAACAGAAAACAAAACAGAAAATATTTTACATAGAGATCAGAAATTTTAATTCAAACCCACTGCAACAGATTCAGATCAACTATAGGTCAATTCATATACTTCAAACACAAAAAAAGCAGGTCCAGTATCAGTCTGATATAACACAACTATTTTATGAGATGGGCTCATTTATGAGATCTTCCAATGCCAATATTTTGTAATAATCAATGTTATTAAAAACAATAAAATACTATAAAATCTTTTTTAAAATATCATATAGTGTCCATTTTTTTTTTCCTTAGAAGGCTGTTTCCTTCTAACAAAAGTCTTTAAAAGTTATTCTTTTGTCTAGGCAGTATTATAGACTAGATGATTTTCATTCAAGTAGACTAAATATTATAAATATTATACAGGAAAAGATGGTGTATTAATAAAAGAACTCATAACTGCCAACTAACTTTTAAGAAGTATTCAAAAGGACCATCAAGGAAAGATGCTGCTCATTCAAGTAACCCTATTAGCCCCGACTCAAAAAACTCCAGAGTCTTCTTATCAGCTCAGAATCAAAAGATCATCTCTTTAAAGTCCTTTGTAGCCTGGTCCCTTATATTTCCAGTCTTCACAGCCCTCCACATCACCTGCAGTTCAGGCCAAAATGAGATTTTCCATCTTCTAACTCCAGACATTTTCATCTGGAATGTTCTCCATCCTCATTTCCACCTTCAGGCTGCCTCTAATTTCAGTTACAATCCACCTTCTGCAAGAAGCCTTAGTGCAATTTCCCTTTGAGAGAACCTCCATTTACTCTGCACACATCTTGTCTGTATTTGTTGGCCAGTTGTTTCAGCTGTGTCTGACTTTTTGTGACTCTACTGGGGTTTTCTTGGCAAAGATCTTGGACTGGTTTGTCATCTTTCCCCTGCTCATTTTACAGAGAGGCAAGAGAGGCAAATTGGGGTTAAATGACTTCTCAAGAATCCTATAGCTAGTAGGCATGTGAGGCTAGATTTGAACTCAGGTCTTCCTAACTCCAGTAAAGGTAAAAGAAAAGAGAAATGACACGTCCCTATAGATTACATAGACAGAAAGAAGAAATAGATATAAAGAGTGGGGAACAGAGTCCATCAGTCTGCCTGAGAAGCTTGAATACAATACAGACAGGGCCTTCATCTATTCAGACATCTGCAGATGGTCTCTCTCTTCCCAAAACAGAGCAGCTAACAACTTCTTGATTTGATAGTTATCTTCAAGTATCAGAAAGGCTGTTGGGTGGAAGAAGAATTAGATTTGTTCCATTGGGTCCTGGAAGGTAGAACCAGGAACAACAGGGGGAAACAGAGAGGCCAATAGAGACTTGAGATCCAGAGAACATTCTTAACAATTACAGCTTTCCCAAAGTGGAAGGGGTGCCTGGGGAGGAGAGGAATGGGGGATAGGAGACTGGTTCCCTTCCTGGAGGTCTTTAAGCAAAGGCCAGATAACTATTTTTTGACTATATTATAGCGGGCATTCAATTTGTGAATGAGTTAGACTTGATTGCCATTGAGGTCTCTTCTAATTCTTAAATCCTATGACTCCAAGAAGGCAGTTAAAAATTCCATTATTTTATTTGCTATGAATTGGCAGATTGGGCAGAGGGCCAGATCTGGAGTCAAGGAAACCCAAGTTAAAATTTGGCTATAAACACCTACTAGCTGTGTGACAGTGAGGTGGGGATAGTAATAACATCAATAGGATTGTTGTGAAGATCAAATGAGACATTTGTAAAATGTTTTGCAAACCATAGAAAGCTTATATAATACTAGTCATTAGTATTACTTGCTTAAGTTTTTATATGAATAGAAATAAAGAAGCTAAAGACTTCTAAAATGCTTTAAAATAATTTAAGAAGTTAGACTCAATTTGCTCTTTAATATTTTACTAGGTCCCTTTTAGAACATGTATGTTTTATTTTCACAAGGATCCAGAATGAGGCATCTATTTTGGAAATATACAACATACAAGCACAGTCACCTGTATCGATAGTAGGAAACCAACATCCTCTCTCTGACTTCTCCTTCAATCTTTTGATCGATAACCAACAGCATGACCCCATAGAGGTAGAGCGCTTCACACTAGTCAAAGAGAATAAGAATGATCAATGTCAGGTGATCTAAAGAACAGCATGCTATTTTCTTGATGAAGGAAATTGATGTTTATTAAGGATCTTCTCATTCTCTTTCTCTCCTGACAATGCTTGAGTGCTGATTCTCTCATATCCATTGACTTACTGGTCCTGAAAGGGGAATCAGAATATTCCTTCTCCCTCTATAATCATCTCTCAGAATCCTTTCCTTCACTAAAGTTCACTTTATCCAAAGAGTTAACCAATTTAGATTCTGGTGGTTGCTCTTTACTAATCCTCAAGGCACTCTCCATTCTTTTTCAATGAGTTCATTTTCAATTTCTGCCCTCATACTCTCCAATATCTATGCTGATGTTCCCCTGAATGATTTAACTTAATAATTTCTCAGCCTACTTAATTCCCATGACTTCCATTCCATGTCAGTTATATGGAGAAATATCCACACCCTTGTCATAATCCCAAGTGTTCTACCTCCCATGAGCTTTGAAAGTCCTTTATCCAGTTATAGTCTCCTATTAGCCCATTTCTTCCTATGCTTCACTACTCTGACTTCCAATTCCTCCCTTCTCTCAATCCTTTTCTAGTTTATCACCCCTGTTTGGCCATTTCAAATTTCTCTTCTCTCCTCAAGCCTCCAAGAACATTTCTTCCATATCTGCATAGGTTCACATGAGGATTTCATTTCATACTTTAAAGAAAATATTAAGGCCATTTGCTGAGAGCTTGCCTTTCTCCAACTCACAACTTTTTGACACTGCCCTTCCCATTCCCCACTTTCTTTTATTTTATTCCAGTTTTTGATGAAGTTCTCTTCTCTTCTCTTAGCCAAGGCCATTATCTCCAGCCTTCTCGAGCATTTTGCTAGAGAATATGTAATATTCTATAACCCCCTTCTCTCTAATCTCTTCCTAAATATTAGTTTCTTCCCTACTGCCTAAAACCATGCCCATGTATTCCCCATCATTGAAAAACCCTCAAGAGATCTTGTTATGTTCCTAATTATCTTCCTCTATAGTTCTTCTCCTTAAATTTCTAAAATTCCTCCACTTTCTCTCCTATTTTCTTCCAATCTTCTGCAGTCTAGTTTATGCTTTATCATTAAACTGAAAATGCTTTTTCATAAGTTATCAATGATCTTTTATTTGCCAATTCCAATGGGCTTTTTTCAGTTCTCATCTTTCTTGACATCTTTGCAGTCTGCTGTTTGTCCTTCACTCTTGAAGTGGATCAAAACATGACATGCAAGTGAACTGGATTTGAATGAGGAAAGGCTGTGCAAGGGTACCTGCCTCATTTTCTCCTCCAGAGCCATCTGGGTCCAATAGCCAGATAGAAATCGGGCTGACTGGAGTTGGTCCTGGATGAAATGAGGACACTTGATTCCTCACTCTCATTCACCTGAAGTATCCAATCAGTTACTTAATCTTCCTGTATCTGTCTTCACAGAATCTTTTGAATGATATTTTCTTATCTCTATTCACACATTCATTATTCTATTTCAGGCTCTTATCATTTCATGCCTGCATTATTTCAATAGCTTTCTAATTGTTTCCATATCTCTATTATCCCTTCTCCTCCACTTCAATCTCTAGTATATGGTAGGTACTTAATAAATTTGTGTTCAATTGACTTGGCTCTGTGAAATCTACCCTACATCTACTGCACAAGATGCATTTGATAATCAAAAATCTATGATTTTAATTGAAGAAAAAAAATGATATTGAATTAATAGTAATACTCAAATAATTGTTTTATAAAATTAATCTTAATAACTTACTAGAAGTTGCTTTCCATCTTCATTGAGTAGAACAGTTTCTAATGTCTGTTGAATATAAATCCCTTCATTGAGATCATCCAAATATCTAAAAATGAAGACACAGAAAAAATATTTGCTAAAAAAGGAAATCACATTTCTTTTCTTAAAAGATGGTCAAATATAGGATTTTGAATACAGTAGATATATAGTAATTATTTGATGAACTGAAGTTCAAAGTGAAAAAGGCTAGAGTATATCTTAGTCTTAGGTTCTAAGGTTTTATAGATTGCAAGGTTGCCATGTGGAAAAGTGTTCAGCAGGAAGACCAAATAGCAAAAACAGAAACAACTGGCTGTGTGACATGGATCGTGTTGATCTATGCTCTAGAAACGCTGACTATAGAAGTCAGTAGCAGGATCAGAAGCCATATTAAAATAAGATAAAAGCTGAGAGAGATCTGTGCAACTGCATGGACTCAAGTAGGGCTGTAAGAGCTGAGACCGCTATAGGGGTAGCACCACAAACTTTATATCACTCAGATAGGCTAATCACAAATATTTCAAGAATATCCAAATGTGGTCAAATGTAATTAGTTGAAAGAATGAATGAAATATACAAGTACTCAACAGCTAAAGGAGAAACAAGAAGCTAACCTGAAAAATGTCACCTTCTCACCACTTAGGGTTTTCTAAGGAGTGGAAAACAATAGATAAGAAATTAGAATATAGTTATTCCATGGTGCAACGAAAACAGTTTTAAACTTGGAATTACATGACCTACATTAAAATTCTACTACCACAGTTTTCTCATTTGAAAAATGAGAAAAAATGAGATCTCTAACATCCAGTTTCGGATCTAGGATGACTATAAAATAAAATGACAATTTCTCAAAGGAAAGGGAATTCTATTATACTATATATAACTTAAATATGTTAAAATTTGTATTATTTAAAGATATTAAAGTTTACTAAAATATTAAGAGAAGCACTGCTATTCTTTTTGTGGTGGCAAGGAACTGGAAATTGAGAGCATGCCCATCAACTGGGGAATGGCTGAACAAGTTGTGGTATATGAATGCAATGGAATATTATTGTTTTTTAAGAAATGATGAGCAGGATGATTTCAGAAAAACCTGCAAAGATTTACATGAACTGATGCTGACTGAAATGAGCAGAACCAGGAGAACATTGTACATAACAACAGCAAGATTATGTGATGATCAATTATGATAGATTTAGTTCTTCTCAGCAGTACAATGATGTCAGACAATTGCAATAGATTGGGGATGAAAATGCCATCTGCATCCAGAGAGAGAGAACTATAGATACTGGATATGTACCCAAGCATACTATTTTCATCTTTTTTTTTTTTTTTTTTGGTTGGTTTATTTGCTTTTTCTTTCTCATGGTTTTTTGCTCCTGTTCTGAATTTTTGTTCACAACATGATTAATATGGAAATGTTAAAAGTGATTGTACATGCATAACCTATATCAGATTGCTTGTGGTCTTGGGGAGGAGGGAAGAAAGAAAAAATGTGGAACTCAAAATCTTATAAAAATGAATGTTGAAAATTATCTTTATATGTAATTGGAAAAACAAAGTACTATTTGATGGGGAAAAAAGAACAACACTGCTACAAGAATGAAAAGATAATGCTCTCTGGAATAAACTAACTGTAAAGAGTCAAGTAATTAAATCAAGAAAAATGTCCAAGATTGTCTGAATTTTTCCCAGATGTTCCTTTGCTCCATTCCTCACAATATATAATTTAATAAAACCAAATTACATTTAGATTTATGAATACCTGTTTAAGTCTACAATATATTTGTGGACACTCTGAAAAGCTAAATAAAATCTTGTCACAATTTCTATGTTGTTTTCACGAAATTCTTCATCTAAATCCTGTAAGTCTGGTCTTGCTTCCAGTTTGCTTTCACACAACTCTGGACCCTGAGAAGAAGAACAATTTGCTATGAAATTTAAAAGAAAGTATATTTGATAGAAACATTTTTTGACTAGTATTAAGAAAATTTGGTCTAACAACCTAAAAGACATATCAATAATTTTAGGTAAAGTTCAATAATTTGTTAAGACTCTTCTGCATACTGCTAGGTAAGAAATTTACCTAACTTATACTAGACATTAATTTACATTTAAGTTACAATATTCTAATGTTTAATAAAATATTAGTGTTTTCACAAGTTTTATTGTATTCTCAAAATACACAATATATGACTTTTGTGGTTATGTCATTTAAAAATAGAATTCAATATCTCTTTAAAACATTCAGAATACACCTTCTTTTTCATTGTCACCTCCTTTATACAGAATAAACCTTTCATTTTCCAAAGAAAGTTACTTTAGAAGGAAATACTTTAAAAATCCATAGGTGTATGAAGACTTACCTTAAAATAACTGAAATCAAAGATAATATCTCCATATTTCTGTTGATCAGCACGGTCTTTCAACCTGAAAACACTGGGAATGAACTCAGACAGCCTCAAAAGTTCAGCAATAATGGCATTGCCACAGGACACAATCCTCAGACATGCCTGTCCACAGAGATTGTTTTCAGCAAGAAAATCCAACATTGTGAAGACAGCCAGCTGACCCTTAGCTGGGCACTGAAAATGGTCTGATCTTCTGCAGTTATGATCTATAGATTATCTGAAGAGACTTGGACTTCTTACAAATTAGGTGCTCCATTAAAGTACCTGATTAAAAATGTATAAAAATCAATAACATTCCAGTAGAAATGTCAGAAGGCAAAAAAAAGGAAAGTATGACATCTTCCTCTAAAGTGAAGTTTTAAATTATTGACACTATTCTTCATATCCAGAAATCTGAAGCAGAGATGTAAAGTGGGACATGAAGGCCACATGTTAAGTACTAAATCAAATCAAGTAACAAGTAATTATTTAGTACCTGCTCTTTAATTTTAAAGAGTATATATTGTGCAGTGCACTGTAATTAGTTTAGAAAGAGATACAAATAAATGTGTCTCTTCACAGGCTTACAGTGTAGCTGGTTAAGAGAATACAGAATCTTAAGAGTTAGAAGATAACCTAAGAGGTCAACCAGTATAACATACTTCTAAAGAAGAATCCAACCTGTAATTCAACTGCAACAAATAGTTGGCTGTATTTAACCTCCAGTAAGGAAGAAGCTATAATCTCCCACACTAGTCCTCTTTATCATTGAATAATTGAAATAATTGCTAAATATCCCTACCTTTAACAGAAGCAACTGTCAGTTACTCTGTGTTTTATATTTCACATAGACATACACCTAGATACAAATAACGAAAACTAGAATGTAAGAGCAGAGGGTACTAAGAATCAGGGTTTTGTTTTTTATGATGGCAATTTGTAAATATGAATTAATGGTGGCTTCTCTAAACATTAAAACTCAGTCTGGTAACCAACAACTAGACATATTACTTGAACTGAATCATATCATTATGGTCATTCTCACCACAAAGGAAACCAAAAGACAAAATGAAATTAGTTTCTTCTTGATGAGAGAAATAAAGGCATGGAAGAAGGTTGGTTTTTATCTTGTGTCCACAGGCAATAAGAAATATCACTTTATGGGAAATTTGGTTATCTTTTACGGAGCTCTAAATAAACATTTACAAAAAGACCACTATGGAGAAAACTGCAGAGAGTCCATAAAGTAAATTTAAGTTTAACATTATTTCAAGTTAAATCAGCATGTATTTCCAAACCCTGAGATTTTAATGCAAAGATAGGTAACAGTGGTTAAAAATCTTAGAAAAGATCCAGGAGCAAGCCTTTCAGGCTATGTGGAAGCCTCATACCTATGTAGCTCATGAATATTTTCTTCAAGGAGAGAGTTAAAGGGTGCTAGACTGGGTGAGCACCAAAGAACATCACAAAAATCATACTTATTATACTTTAATGGAGAGGAAATTACTAGTTATTGATGTTACAGTAATTTCTGAATCAGCTGTTTGTATATATTTAGACCACTTATTTACTAGAGCAAAAACCAAAATCAATACTAAATTAGATAAATAAAGATGAGAAGATAATAGTGAGCAGCTGAAATAACTTTAACTTGAATTTTTTAAGTAAGTTGCTGACAATGAAAAATGGGAAATGAATACAAGGACATGCAATGACAGAACATAATTATTTTCCAAGAAGGTGTTACAAACATAATTGTAACTATGAAAACTTAAAGACCCCAGAAATTGGAAGATACATGGCTTAAATTGTAAAAGGAAGAAGGATTTCTTATGCCTCTGTTCATAAATAACCTTATGATGACTGTATCAAGTCCTGGTATATTGCAAAATCTCCTAAAGGAACCCTAGAGTTTCTTAAAAGAATTGGCCTAATTATCCGTGTACGAATAGCCAATGGAATAAAGAATGTCTATGTTTCAAACTATGTTATGCAGTCAGATAGATGATAATGTGACAGCAGACTGTCTTGGGAAGATACTGCAAATGAACTGAAAATGAGAATAATGGGCTGGCTTGCTTTTTAGAAATGCTTTGAATGACTTAAGCTTTTCCCTAAATTAAAGGTCTATCTTTTTCAACATAATCATTCTTTAAGTAAGTGAACAGAACATTAGGCCTGTGGTGAGAAAAATCTGAGTTCAAATATTCTTTCTGTGAATTCCTGGACAAATCACTCAACCTCATTTCCTCAAACTTAATATTGTTCATTAACTGACTTACTGACCCCATTTGAGTTTTTAATTTTTTTTGGCAAAGATATTGGAATTCCCAGAAAATAGGTCATTTAAAAAGCAATGAAGAGGTATGCAATGGGTGAGAATACGTTGTCACATATGACTAAAATGGGCAAAATGAATGTGCAATAGCACAGGAGAAACAATGGAGAGGATAAATCACAAAGATGACAGAAGAGGAAGTTAGATAGTTATATAAGTGCAGGGTTAATTATGGAAAACCTGTATGCTCCATATGGAATCCTCCTCACAATATTAAGGGATTTTTCCTGATACAAGTGGTTGCAATTTCTTTCTCTCTACGGGTTTCTTCTTTGCTCATAAAAAGAGGCCCAAATCTTCCCCACTTTTCACACCTCACTAAAGTCTCCCATTTCCTTTAGCTTTCATCTCATATTTCTTCTTAGCTAAATTCTTGGAAAATGCTTTCTATGCTCAGTGATTCCTGTTCCTCTCTCTTCCTCTTTTCTAAAACCCCTTCAACTGACCTCATCTTTCTACTAAAACTTTTCTCCAAAATTAACCAATGATCTTTTTACTGCCAAATCTAAACTTTGAAGGTGATATTGCTGACCATCTCTTCCTGCATTTTCCCTCCTCTATGGGTTGGGATACTGCTCCTACCTGTCAGAATATTTCTTCTTAGTTTCCTTTGCTGGATCTTTATCCATGTCAACCTCCCTAACTGTGACTGTATTGAAATGCTCAATCCTGGGTCCTTTTCTCTTTTCTCTTTATACTCTCTTTAGTTGATTAGCAAGCATTTATTAAGCACTTACAATGTAGCCGGCACTATGAAGACTGAAATAAATCTTACTCTCAAGGAAGCCTAAGTACTAATAAATCGTCACTTCATCAGTTCCTACAGCATCAATTATCATACCTATGCAGATTACTATCAAGTTCCATGCTCTATCTCTGAGCTCTAGTCATGCATTATGAAGTGCCTAATGAACATTAATTATTATTGTCTATTTATCCTATATGTAACTTGTTCACACATATTTGTCTGTTGTCTCCCTGATTATTTTAGGAGGTTCTTGATGATTGTATTTGTTTAATCTTTTCAGCTGTTCCAGTGACCCCATTTGGAGTTTTCTTGGTAAATGGCAAAGTGGTTTGCCATTTCTTTCAGTGAAGTGACTTATTCAGAGTCACACTGCTAGTCAGTGACTGAATCCAGATCTGAACTAAGAAATGAGTCTTTCTGACATTAGCCCTAGTACTCCATCCACTGCACCACTTAGCTTCTCTTGCTTCTTTGCATATGCCTGGCATATGGTAGGCATTTAATAAATGTTTAATGACTCACTGACTTAATGAATGCTTAATGACTGGCTGGAGAAAATGGTAATAGGAAGATTTTTCTTTCTTCTACTTAAAATCAAAATGATTAGCATTTAATTTTTCTGTTGTGGTTAGGATTTGTGACTAGTTAGGATATTGTGAGTTTAAGTTTCAGTTCTGATGTTGATAGTTTCTTGCTAATTTCTTGCCAATGGAAAAACTTAAAATAGAAAACTGATATGAAAGGACAATTCGTTTACATTATAACAATTTACACTGTTCCTCTGGCACAAATACTTGCAATGTAGCCAATGTATTGAATTTCCAATACTAAACAGTTATTTATTCAAATCAGTTACCCAAATCCTCATTTAAGTTGAGAAACTAGTCCTGGAGAGGCTACTGAGATTCCTAAAGGGTTGTGTTTAAGATTTTCTTTAAAGATGACAAATTACTCAGCAACCTACCTACAAACACAGATAGTTTTACAAGGGATTAAAAAGTTTCAGTGTCTTCTGAACTTAAGTTCAGTCTAACACTAAGGGAAAATTACTATGTTCTGCCTTTTGAGAAAACTTCATTGTTTTGTAAGAGATGGGGAATAGCCCCAATGATTAGCTTCCTAAGTTCTAGAAAAAAATCTTTATAATTATAGTAAAGTTAATTGGAATGCATACATGATGTAAAAAAAAAAAAAACCACCCAACTGTTCTGACTGGGGCCACAATAAATTTATGTTATGTCACCTCTACTGGGTTCTTACTGTTAGTAGGCAATCTTACTATCTCTCCCTTATGAATTCACTATCCCACTCTCCACAAAAACTCTTCCAAAACTTTGTAGCCCTTCTCAAACGTCCTATGGCTTCCCATCACTCCACTCTCACTTGCCTCATATTCTATAGAAAAAATTGAGGACTTTTTTTTGTGAACACCCTCGTCCTCATCTCGTATCAGATGCATTTGGTTATTATTTTCTCCATCATCCTTGTTTCACATGATGAAATGTTTATACTCCATCCAATGCTAACCACTCTACTTATTCAAGTGATCCCATTCCTTCCCATCTCCTTCAGGTGACAACTGTTTCTTGGAGACATCTCCGCTCTCTGACATTCCTACTCTCACTTATTTTCAATCTCACCCTCTCTATTAGTTAATTTCATTCTCCCTACAAACATTCCATGTCTTCCTTATCTTGATCCTTTCATCCCTAAAATATGATATTTTATATCCCTTCTGCCTTTTGTAGCTCAACTCTTTAAAAAGAATGTCTAAAAAAAGGTGCCTCCACTCTCCCTTCACTATCCTTCTAACTTTTTATAATTTGGCTTCCAACTATCTCATTCCATTGAAAGTGAGTGCTTTCAAATTATTAATGATCTCTTAGTTGTCAAATCCATTGATCTTTTATCACTGCTCCTTGCTTCTGGACCCCACTGCAGGTTTTGATACTGTTGGTCCCTTTCTGTTCCTCAATAATCTTTTTTTCTCTACTCTTTATCTTTACTTGATCCTCTTCCATACGATGTCCACTAATCACTGGAGTCTTTCAGGCTACCTTGGGCCCTCTTTTTTTTTCTTAGTGAACTCATTAAACTCTCATGGATTTAATTACCATATCTATGTTGATGATGCTCAAATTTACCCTACTGCCCTAGTCTCTCTACATAATTTGCAACTGTCTTTCAGACATTTCAAAATGGATGTCAAGTAGATATCTTCAATCCAATATGTTCAAAACAGAATTCACTATTTTCCCTCCAATCCCTTCTGTCCTCCTACCTTCCCTATTAATGTAGAGAGCAATACAACACTCTCTGTCCTTCAGGTTCACAAGCCAGGAGTCATTTTCGAATCCCCTCTCTCATCCCTCATAGCCAATCTGTTGCCAAGATTTGTTAATTTCATCTTTGTAACATCTCTCAAATATGCCCTCTTCTCCCTGACACTGTTACCACTCCAGAACAGGCCCTCATTACCTCACACCCAGATTATTGAACTAGCCTGCTGGAAGTTTTGCCTATCTCAAGTCTGTTCCCACTCCAATTTATTCTTCATTCAGCCGCTAAAGTGATTTTTCTAAGATGAAGATATTGCCATTCACTCTTATGGCCCTCAATAAACTCTAGTGGCTTCCTAGAGGAAAACACAAAACAATCTGCTTGGCGTTCAAAGCCCTCTATAACCTCACAGTCTCCTATATTTCCAGATTTCTTACACCTTACTCTCCTGTACATATTCTTTGATCCAGTAACACTGGTCTTCTGACTATTCCATAGACAGAGCTCAGAGCATTTTCTCTAGCTCTCCTTTATGCCTGTGTTGTTCTCCCTCCTTCAATCTGACTACTGACCTCCTTGGCTTCCTTTTAAAATCCCAAATCTCACCTTCTGTGGGATACTATCGCTAACTCTTCTCAATTCTACACTTTTCTTTTTATCAGTCATTTCCTATGTCTCTTATTTACATAGCTTACTTTGTACATATTTGTTTGCAAGTTATCTCCCCTATTAGACTGGAAGTTCTTTGAGGGCAGGGACTTACTTACTATATTCCCAATGCATAGTATAGTGCTTGCCACAAATTAATCACTAAACAAATATTTATTGATTAATAATATAATTTAGAGGCAGAAAATCTGCATTTTAATTTTGGCCGTACTATCTTGGAAACCATGGAAAAGTCACTTTTGTTCCTTGAATTTATACTTCCACAAGACTGTTTTCCTATCTGTAAAATAGAATGAACTGAATGAACTAAATGATCTCTGAAGTTCATTTCAGCTCTAAATCCTACAATCCCACGTTCCTCAATATATGTATTTTTCTTAAGTCCTAGAAAAGGATAAAAAAAATGATAAAAACATTCACTGGCATGTTGTCCAGTAATTTTTCAGGTTGGGAAATACCAGATGGAGTTTGATTACTTCAAAGAATGAAAGGACTCATAACAGCCCTCTATAAACATGTCTAGAAATGTTAAACAGCCTTTGGAAAATTCCGCATTTTACCTTACCTTGGGACCCAAAGATGACCCATCTATTTTTACTTAGACACACACGTTTCCCCCTAAAAAAACAAAACTTGCTTCTGCATATAACAACAAAAGAGCTACCCACGGGGAGACATTAAATTTGGAAAAAGAGTATCTATCTAAGGTAGGTCCCTGGTCATAAGCATAACATCCATGAAAGCTTGGTAATATGTCTCATTTCCAAGTTTATACTTTCTCTCTTTCAGCCTCAATTTCTTCAATCTATACTTACAATAGTTTAGAATATGAAGCATAAGGTTTACAGCTGGAAGAGGTTTTAAAATCATGGTAATTTTTATTTTTATAAACGAGGAAACTGAGGCCCAGGAAAGTGAAATGATTTGCACACCCAGGAAATAGCAAGAAAGAGAATACAAATCCAGACTCCCGCTATTCATTCACGATGCTCTGATAGAAACCTCTTAGGCTCCCTCACTTTCTAACCTTCGCCCATGCACGCCGGAGCGCAGGTTCTGACTCGGGCAGAGGCTGCACTCCTTCCCTCGCTCCTCATCACTGAGGATTTTTTCTTCTCTACGGTCACCTCATCCCAGAGTCTCAACCCTAAGTCCTCGGTTCTAGGTGCCACCAGCCCCGGAGGAGCAAGCAGACTCCCTTCCTCCCACCTGGACCGACCCTCCCCGTCCCCTCGGGTCTCGGACCCGACTTTCCCTCAGTCACCTGTCACGGGGCCAGGCCCTGCTCCGGGGCCGGGGTCTGGGCGGGTCTGTCTCTGCTTGTCCCGGTCTGAGGGGTAAGGGGAATAGTAGGGGTCAGTGCCCTTTTAGCCCGTCACGGCAGACGGTCCGTGCCTGACAATCTCCCCTCTACCTCCCACCTCAACAGAAGGACCCGGCCGACCCCCTACCCCAACCTCTGAGCAGCTCCGGTTGTCACATGACTAGAATTGGATGGAACAGGGTGGAGTGCGGAGGCGGGATCGGAGAGAATCACGTGAACAACCACTGCTAGCAGGAAAGCAAGAAGGCCAGCGCCGCTATATGACTAACCAATTCATCGGCGCCTGTGATGACGCATTTAATCGGCGCCTACTGATGACGTACGACTCGGCTCAGATCCGAACTGGTCGCTATAGTCACCCAGGAGAGGCGGGATCTGGGGTCTTGGCAGGGGTTGTTGTCTGCGGCTTTTGACTGATACGGGTCCAAGTCTGTAGTGGGCGACCAGGTAAGGGGTCCGGGGCGGGTGGAAGCAATAAAGGAGCCTTTGGCTAATGGGGAGGACTGTGGAGGGGCTGACCTTACCTCGAATCCATTTCTATCAATGTTTTATTAAATGCGTAGCTTGTGATAGGAGCCTGGAGAAGGGACCCTCTAGTGCACGTCTCTTATTGTAGAGGTGAGCATACTGAGGCTCAGAGAGGGCCACGGAATTGCTCGACAATCATTAAGTATTAATAGTCGGCATTTTTTGTAAAAACATTTTATTTTAATATTCCATAATTTTAAAAAATTATCATACAAAAATCTTTCCCACATTTAGCAAATAAAAAACAAAACAAAACAAAACAACCTTAAGAATAAGACCATTGTTGCATAGCCTAGTAAGAAAAATTCCCGTTAGCTATCTCTGACAATGTATGTGTGTCCTTTCTGCATTTTAAATTAATCACCAAGCTGTCGAGATATGACTGACATATTTCATCTTTTCATTCTTTTGGACTTGTGATTTATCATTTCATTGATCAAAGTTCTAAAATCTTTCAAGATATTTTTCTCCATAGAATTTATCATTTTATAAGAAGTTTTAGTTCTATTGACTTCATTTCGTCTCAGATCATAGAGATTCCCCCCCATTTTCCCCTGGATTGGTCAGTTTCATCATTACTTTAAGATACAATAATATTCCATGCTTTCAGGTTTGCAAAACACGTTACAAATATGTTGGGAGGTGTTATTATATCCCCATTTTGCAGATGTGGAAGCTAAAGCAGACAGAAGTTTAAGAATTTACCCAGAATCACAATTAATAGTATCTGAAGTATGATTTGATCTCAGGTTCTCTGTGTCTTTATTTCTGTCTTTGTTCCTCTTTCCTTACCTTTTCTTTTATCTACCCCATCCTTTCAGTTTTTGTATGAGGGTTTTAGGAGAGTGGAGAGGGGAACATTTGTTTTCAAAGGGGTGTGTGTGTATGTGTGTGTGTATGCAAGTTTATTCCCTTAATACAGGGAAGACATAATCCTACTCCTTATATTACCTTTCTCTGGGGAGAGAAAGTTTTCCTCAGTTCTCTTACAACACAGTCCCAGTTTCTTGACTTGGATTCAGTGACCATATATTCTGCCTGGAATCCTGGTGTAAGTGGGCCATGGCTCACACTCCTGAGCTGTTGGGGAATCAATCATCTCCTGTACTTGCAACTGAGAAGAGCAGCACAGAACAGAAACAAACATTTTGAGACATTTCTCAGAGCTTGGGTTAAAGAAGGAATTGGAAAAGGAAGTTCTTTCCTGTTCAGTTCATGATGCCAGAACTGTGGGTAAACTAGATAAATAAATTTTTGTCATAAAATGGATCTGCACTCCTAGATGAGTACTTAAAATTGAGAAATGATCATCTCCTCAGGAATGGCATGTATCTAGAAAAGGGTAGCAAAAATGTGTTTTCCTGTATTCTTGTAAATTTAACCATAGGGACCTTAAACTGAAAAAGAAGAGACATGGAGAAAATTATCTATGGTATATATATCAAGAGAGTTATTAAATTGTGTAGCAATAATGAAAGAATTTTAGCACTTGAGATAAACATAAGTTCCTGTTTATCTCAAGTAGAAAAGTAGAAAAAAAAAGTAGGGAAAAATACAAGAAAGGAACTATTAACAAAAGTTTTGAACCTGGAAATCTATGTTCATAAATTTTAAGAAATAAGATGAATTAGAACTTCTAATGGAAAGAGTAACTTCTCAGGTATCATTGAGACTTTACTTGACAAGAACCATAGAAGACAATATCTTATTAAAAAAGAACAGGACAGATAAAAGGACACAGAGAGATTAAGAAAAAAATACTAATATGAATAAATCCAGCAATTTAGAGATAAAAGAAGCATGATTGAAAACATTTGGTTTATATCAATGAAAACAAGTGATAGTGTCATTAGAGTAACTACAGATCATCTGGACTGAAGAAGAAATAGATGTGTAGAGAAAATAGATCCCCAATCATGATATATAGTCATAGGGACTAGGATTTAATTATATAGAGTCATTGTGGGTTTTCTGTCTACTAAAAATAGAATAACTAATAATTTTTTCACTTAGTGACATTTTAATCCTTTCAAAGAGTGAAGAAACAAAAAATACTTCTATTCTGGTTCTCATTCACATCAGTAAAAAAGAACCGCGTAGCTGGATGGAAATGATGAAAATCCTGTGAGAAAGTGACTAGTTTGTGATAGGAAAGAAGAAACTGGGAATAGTTTGACATGTAACAACAATGGTTTGGGTAGGTCCTCATGGCCTAAAATTTCTTAGGGAAATCTCAACCAGTTGGAATGAGAAATTAAAAAAATTTTGAAGACATGAAGAAAACAAATTCCAATGAATGGAAGCTGTTCACATCATGGTTTGTGTCATGTTATTGAAACCCGTTTAACTCTTAGTGAATTCATTAAGTGTTATAATTTTATTTTCTGTAAAAGGGAGATGGCTATTTGTAATTCTTGAATTACAGGGTAGTAATAAGTAAAATGCTTTGAAACCTTGAAAAATTAAGTGATTTAAAATCAATTAAAAATCCTGTTTTTTCATGTATTATTTTATGAGAATTCAATTTTGTACAATTATGTTTCATATTCATTAGAACTAAGCTTTTCTATTTTTCTTTCAGGTAAGGATTTTAAGAATAGGGTACTTTTATCTTTTTTTGTTGTTGTTGTTGTTGAAGCAATTGGGGTTAAAGTGACTTGCCCAGGGTCACACAGCTAGAAAGTGTTAAGTGTCTGAGACCACATTTGAACTCAAATCCTCCTGAATTCAGGGCTGGTGCTCTATCCACTGCACCACCTAACTGCCCCAGTAGGGTACTTTTTATCGTTTTTGTTGTAAGTGATCAACAAATATTGATTAGTGCCTCCTCTAGAGTAAGCACATATATGTTTAAATTCTTTAGTGTGAGGGGAAGGATTGGAATGTAGAAAATTTCTGAATATTCTTTGGATTTTGATATGTTGTTTTAGACTATCATCTGAAAATTACTTTCAGTTTCTCTCTTTAGAATGACTGGTATCTATTCATTTTTAATATAAGGATTATTGGGGCTTTACATGCGTTCATTTGGATATTTATTATTTTTTTCTGTGCTTTTAGTACTTTATTTTTTTATAACTTTCTTTTTATGATATATATATATAATATAGGAAACAATTTCAGGATGCCAGAGAATTCAGATGATTTTCCATGGGTTTTCATCAACAATGTGGACAGTGCTCTCGGCTCCCTGAAAAACTGTGAAGCTTATATTGTTACAGGAATGCAAAGTGTCACTAACACTGCCCTGGATCTTGTGGTAACTCAGAGTGAGTAACATTTCAAAATAATTTCTTTTTGTTTTTATTTTGTAGTGTGATATGTATTTTGGCTTGCTTGATTATTTTATGTCGTAATTGATTTTGAAGGTGGGAGTTTTTCCTCCCTGAAATGACGCTGAATGAAACATATACGAAAATATGAAGTACTTAGATTTATTAGACTGAAATTCCATAGAGTATATTTTCTCTCTTCCCCAGAAATTGCCTTTGAAAATTCTTGTCCATATTGCACAATGAATGTTTAATAAAATTTATTTTCATTTGCTTTATTTTATTAACCAACTATGTTCCTACATACTCTTAGTAATTTGTTGAACCATAATATAATATATTTATAGTTTTTAGATATCCTACTGCTTTAATAATTAATTATGATCAAAGTTAATTTATTTTAAGTCATAGTTTAAAATCTTAGTCAAAATGACTCAATTTTTAATCAGCTTTTTTTGCAAAAAATACATTTACTTATGCTTTCTGGTATAAATCATGTCTTTCCAATTCAAAGAAAGATACAGGTTTCATTTTTAGCATAAGCCATATAGGATCAGATACCGAGGGAGATACTTCTGAGGATATAAAGAAGAGAAAGGCTAGGATGAGTTGAGCCAGAGTGGGAAGCTAGGTCAACAGATTTTTATAATATTTCCAAATATTGTCTCATTTTATTCTCACAATAACCCTGGGAGGCAGATAGTATTATTATTCTCATTTTACAGATGAAGAAACTGAGGCATATGGAGGTTAAGTGACTTGCCCAAGGTCACACAGCTAGTAAGTATCTAAGGCAAGATTTGAACTCAAGTCTTCCTAATTTTAAGTCTAGCCTTCTATCCTCTGATGCTAGCTGACTCACTTAATATTAGCAGTATGGTTAAGGTTAATGTCTCTCACCCTCAGTTTTCTCATCTGTAAAAAGGGTGGATTGAATTTGCTTTTAAAAGGTCTCTTCCAGGTTGAAATTTCTGATCTTTTTTCATTTGGCCCCAGTATTGCCAGATAACAGCTACTTACTTAATATCAGAGTGAGAAGAAATCCAAAGTAGAGAGTTCTAATCTCCTTTTGCATCCATCCCAATCTTATTTGTTGTTTTGAATCAAAGATTTAGTTGGTTGAGAGACATTAGAGAGCATCTAATCAAACTCCTTCATATCACAAATGAACAAACTAGCCTCTAGAGGAATGAATACCCATTCTTACACAAGTAGTAATACAGGTGGCAGAACTAGAATTGAAATCTAGATCTTCTGTTGCAAGAAATGGCTATCAACCTTCATTTTGAAAGAAAAAACGCTTTATTGAGCAAGACAATAAAACAATGAATGACTGTGGAAAGGTGCATATTATTGATGAGTCCCAACCTTTTTCTTCAGTGCTATACTCTACAAGTATCAAATCTGGGTGAACATGCAAGATCTCAGCATCTTTGTCAGACATCCATCCCAAAAAAATGTTTTGGAGTTTGTTTGTTTTTGCTTTCAAATTCTTGGAATGACTTAGAATAATTATCTTTATTGAGGGAGAGATGAATGCTTATAAAGTGATTTTATCTTTTTTTTTTTTAAATTTTTATTTAATAATTACTTTATATTGACAGAATCCATGCCAGGGTAAATTTTTTTTTTTTTTTTTTACAACATTATCCCTTGCACTCGCTTCTGTTCCGATTTTTTTCCCCTCCCTCCCTCCACCCCCTCCCCTAGATGGCAAGCAGTCCTTTATATGTTGGATATGTTGCAGTATATCCTAGATACAATATATGTTTGCAGAACCGAACAGTTCTCTTGTTGCATAGGGAGAATTGGATTCAAAAGGTATAAATAACCCGGGAAGAAAAACAGAGATGCAGATAGTTCACATTCGTTTCCCAGTGTTCTTTCTTTGGGTGTAGCTGCTTTTGTCCGTCATTTATCAATTGAAACTCAGTTAGGTCTCTTTGTCAAAGAAATCCACTTCCATCAAAATATGTCCTCATACAATATCGTTGTCGAAGTGTATAATGATCTCCTGGTTCTGCTCATTTCATTTAGCATCAGTTCATGTAAGTCTCGCCAGTCCTCTCTGTATTCATCCTGCTGGTCATTTCTTACAGAACAATAATATTCCATAACATTCATATACCACAATTTACCCAGCCATTCTCCAATTGATGGGCATCCATTCATTTTCCAGTTTCTAGCCACTACAAATAGGGCTGCTACAAATATTTTGGCACATACAGGTCCCTTTCCCTTCTTTAGTATTTCTTTGGGATATAAGCCCAATAGAAACACTGCTGGATCAAAGGGTATGCACAATTTGATAAATTTTTGGGCATAATTCCAGATTCCTCTCCAGAATGGTTGGATTCGTTCACAACTCCACCAACAATGCATTAGTGTCCCGATTTTCCTGCATCCCCTCCAACATTCATCATTATTTTTTTCCTGTCATCTTAGCCAATCTGAAAGTGATTTTATCAAATAGCAGAATGTTGTAGAATTATAGAAATTCTGAGATGGAGATGTGACAATGAAATCTGTTAGTATCTTTTTTGTCATAAAGGTTAAAAAAATTACCTAAGAGGTGAAGATAAGCCTATTTCAGTGATCTGGGAACTTATTTGATTTAAACTTTATTGACAGTCTCTGAAACCAATTGATAAATGGTTAAATATTAATAGGCAGTTTTCAAAGAAATCAAAACTATAGTCATATGAAAGAAATCTTTATATTACTATTGATTAGAAAAATACAAATTAAAGCATCTCTGAGATACTATCTCACATCTATTAAACTGGCTAATATGACCAAAAAGAAAAATGATAAATATTGAAAGGGATGTGGGAAAATTGACACAGTGTTGGTGGAGTTGTGAACTGAACTAACGATTCTGGAAAGCAATTTGAAATTATACTCAAAGAGCTATATAAAACTGCTTATACCCTTTGATCCAGTATAAAACTATATAACCCTTTGATCCAGCAATAGCTCTACTAGGTTTGTATTCCAAAGAGGTTTTTTAAAAAAGAGGAAGAGGAAGACCTCTTTGTACAGAAATATTTTTAGCAGCTGTTTTTGTGGTGGCAACTTAATGAAAAAAATCTCAAAACCCTCAGAATCTATTAAAAATATTTTTGATAATTATACAACTTTTATGAACTAGCTTTATTTCTGTATACCCAAGTTAACCAGTTCTGGGTATACAGAAAAATGTCAGGGTTTTTCTATTTAACGTGACGGTTAAACACTTTCCCTCTCTCTGAACTTGTCTTTCAAAGAATTGGAAAATGGGGACAAGCTAGTTGGGGAATGATTAAACAAGCTGTAGTATATGATTATAATGGAATACAAAGTAGATGATTTCAGAACTTGGAAAGACTTACATGAATTGATGCTGAGTGAAGTGAACAGAACCAGGAGAATACTGAATACAATAATAGCAATGTTGTACAATGAACTGTGAATGACTTAGTTATTATTAGCAATACCATGATATAAAAGAGTTCCAAAAGATTCATTTCCATTGAAAGAATTGGAGTTTGAATGCTGATTTAAGCATACTGTTTTCATTTTGTTTATCTTTCTAATATTTTTAAATTGCTTCTTTCAGAGATAAGGAAAGGAGTGGAAGGAGGGAGAGAATGTGGAACTCAATATTTTTTTCTTTAAAAAAATTTTTTTTAACAATAGTTTTTAATTTTCAAAGTAATGCAAAGATAGTTTTCAACATTCATCCTTGCAAAACCCTGTGTTCCAAATTTTTCTCCCCACTTCTCCCCTATCCCTCTCCTAGATAGCAAGCAATCCAATATATGTTAAACATGTGCAATTTTTTTTTACACATTTCCACATTTATCATGCTGCACAAGAAAAATCAAAAAGGAAAAAAAAATGAAAGAAAAAAGCAAACAACAACAAGAAAGATGCAAATACTATGTTGTGATCCATAATCAGTCCCCACAGTCCTCTTTCTGTATGTAGATGACTCTCTATCCCAATCTATTGGAATTGGTCTGAATTACCTCATTATTGAAAAGAGCCACATCCATCAGAATCGATCTTCACATAATCTTCTTGTTGCTGAATGCAATGTTCTCTTGGTTCTACTTACTTCATTTAGCATCAGTTCATGTAAGTCTCTCCAGATCTTTCTAAAATCATCCTGCTGATCTTTTCTATCATATATTTTTATAGAATGTTATATTCCATAACATTCATATACCATAACTTATTCAGCCATTCCCTAACTGATGGGCATCCACTCAGTTTCCAGTTCTTTGTCACTACAAAAAGGGCTGCTGCAAACATTTTTGTACATGTGGATCTTTTCCCCTTTTTTATGATCTCTTTGGGACACAGATCTAGTAGAGACACAAGCAAGTCATTTTTCTAAACTGATTATTCAGTATATGCATTCTAATAGAAAAGCATAATGATATATAGAGGGGAGGGAATATTGCTCTGGGGTCAGAACACCTGGATTCTTGTGCTGTCTCTCTATTAATTAAATTATCTTGGGGTAGTCCTTTCCCGTTTAAGGACCTCAGCTGCCTATAGAGTGAGAGAGTTAGTTGTCCTCTTATTTCCATTCTCTCTGTAAAATTTTGTTCAGATTGTTTTACTTATTTGTTACATTTATTTCAGAAAATTTTTGGATATTATAGAGAAAAATTGGTTTAAATTAAAATCACATACAGCTTCTTAGAATTTGGTAACTTAAGATATCATTAGTTTTATGGAACTCAAATTTTTAAAAAGCAAATGTTTAAATTTGCTTTTACATGTAATTGGGAAGAAAATAAAATATTCTTTTTTTCCCCCTTTTTTTAAAAGTAAAATTAAAAAAAAAAAAAAACTCTGGGAAGACAGTCCCAAGATGGTATGGCAGGAAGCAGTGCAATGAGCTTCCCCTAACATTTTTCCAAACAGGTTTAGAAAACATGCTAGACTAAATCCTGACTGAATCCAAGGAAAAGTCAGTTTTCCAGTTTGGTTTGGTAGGGAGCATCAGAGATGTCTATAGACACTGTCAACAGAGCCTGGTGAAGAATATGTTTGCAGAGTATTCCATTGATGAGGGGAAGCTGTGTTCTAAAGTAAGAGGAAGTCTTTGACCTGTATCAGGTACCAGTGTTATTAGGATAGGTGCCAGTGTTGTCTGTACCCCATTCCTGGGTCCCAATTCTAAGGGAGACTGGGAGGATCCAAACTCAGGGGTCCCAATTCTAAGGGAGACTGGGAGGATCCAAACTCAGGGGTATTCCTGGGTAGGGAGCAGTGGAAGCATTAGTTATACACTGAGAGAGAAACAAGTTCAGAAGCAACCACAGCAGCCTCAAATACTAGTAGTGTGGTTTCAGTTCCAGCTCTTAGACTCATATGAAGTCTGCACAGAAATAAAAAAGGCAGAAATTCTATCCCAAAGGAGATCATGCAGTTATATCATTCTGAACCATGAGAGGTTCTTAGCTGGTTGAAATAGGCCAAATTTAGCAGCACTCTATTTCTCTGACCCAAACTCAGGTCAGGAAACTTGCAGAGCTCGGATCAGTGTTCAAACTTTGCCCTGGATCAGACCCCTTTGGGGACACTGATTGTTTGTAGATTCGCAATTTGAGTTGTCCCTGAGATCCTGGAATAAGAACAGTCAATACCCTAAAGAAAGTAGCCACAAGAGTAGTCTATACCTTTTATTCCAGAAGCGTTTAAATCCAACCCTGATATCAAGTCTGAAATTAGGAAGTAGGTTAGAAAAATGTGCAAACTCAAAATAAAAACCTAAAAAAGTTTTCTGGTAGCTGGAACACTCAAGATGCAAAACCATAAGAGAACTACTTTCAACAGTTATCAATATCAAAGAATATTGCTATCAAAGAAAAATATCAAAGAAAACACAGGTTGAGTACAAGTTCAGCTAGAATTCTTGGGAGAGATGAAACAAGAAAAAATAAAGATGTAATTAGAAATAGGTAGAGATTTTTAAAATAAATAAAGCATTAGAAAAGAAATTAGAACTATTGAAGAAAGAATTTGAAAGGGAATTAACAGCTTGTTGCAGAAGGGATAAAACCTTGTATAAGTACAAACTCCTTGAAAATTAGAATGGCGTAAAGAGAAACCAATGACTTTATCATTTAACAAATATTTTTTAAACATCAAAACACTGGGAGGAAAAGAAAATATAAAGTAATTCACAGTATAAACAACTGACCTAGAAAATAAAGCAAGGAGAAAAAGTTTAAGAATCATTGGATAACCCTAATCTGTGACTGCCCCTATACCCCTAAAAAAAAGAACCTAGATATCATTTCAAGAAAACTGAAAAGAAAACTATCTGTATCTCTTAGAACCAGAGAGCAAAGTGGAATTAGAAAGAATCTACCAGTCATTTGAAAGAAGATCCAAAATAAAAACTTCCACCAAAAATCATAGTCAAAATTCAAAACTTAAGTTTTTTTTTTTTAACATATATATTTTATTTTATAATAACTTTATATTGACAGAATCCATGCCAGGGTAATTTTTTTTACAACATTATCCCTTGCACTCGCTTCTGTTCCGATTTTTCCCCTCCCTCCATCCCCTCCCCTAGAAGGCAAGCAGTCCTATATATGTTAGATATGTTGCAGTATATCCTAGATATATGTTTGCAGACCCAAACATTTCTCTTGTTGCATAGGGAGAATTGGATTCAGAAGGTAAAAATAACCCGGAAAGAAAAGCAAAAATGCAAATAGTTCACATTCATTTCCCAGTGTTCTTTCTTTGGATGTAGCTGCTTCTGTCCATCATTTATCAATTGAAACTGAGTTAGGTCTCTTTGTCAAAGAAATTGACTTCCATCAGAATACATCCTCATACAGTATCATTGTTGAAGTGTATAATGATCTCCTGGTTCTGCTCATTTCACTTAGCATCAGTTCATGTAAGTCTCTCCAAGTCTCTCTATATTCATCCTGCTGGTCATTTCTTACAGAACAATAGTATTCCATAACATTCACATACTACAATTTACCCAGCCATTCTCCAATTGATGGGCATCCATTCATTTTCCAGTTTCTAGCCACTACAAACAGAGCTGCCACAAACATTTTGGCACATACAGGTCCCTTTCCCTTCTTTAGTATTTCTTTGGGATATAAGCCCAGAAGTAACACTACTGGATCAAAGGGTATGCACAGTTTGATAACTTTTTGGGCATAATTCCAGATTGCTCTCCAGAATGGTTGGATTCGTTCACAACTCCACCAACAATGCATCAGTGTCCCAGTTTTCCCGCATCCCCTCCAACATTCATCATTATTTTTTCCTGTCATCTTAGCCAATCTGACAGGTGTGTAGTATATCTCAGAGTTGTCTTAATTTGCATTTCTCTGATCAATAATGATTTGGAACACTCTTTCATATGAGTGGTAATAGTTTCAATTTCATCCTCTGAAAATTGTCTGTTCATATCCTTTGACCATTTATCAATTGGAGAATGGCTTGATTTCTTAAAAATTTGAGTCAGTTCTCTATATATGTTGGAAATGAGGCCTTTATCAGAACCTTTAACTGTGAAGATGTTTTCCCAGTTTGTTGCTTCCCTTCTAATCTTGTTTGCATTAATTTTGTTTGTACAAAGGCTTTTTAATTTGATATCAAAATTTTCTATTTTGTGATCAGTAATGGTCTCTAGTTCATCTTTGGTCACAAATTTCTTTCTCTTCCACAAGTCTGAGAGATAAACTATCCTATGTTCCTCTAATTTATTTATAATCTTGTTCTTTATGCCTAGGTCATGGATCCATTTTGATCTTATCTTGGTATATGGTGTTAAGTGTGGGTCCATGCCTAATTTCTGCTATACTAATTTCCAGTTATCCCAGCAGTTTTTATCAAATAATGAATTCTTATCCCCAAAGTTAGGATCTTTGGGGTTGTCAAACACTAGATTGCTATAGTTGACTATTCTGTCTTGTGAACTTAACCTTTTCTACTGATCAACTAATCTATTTCTTAGCCAATACCAAATGGTTTTGGTGACTGGAATATATGTGATATATATGTGTGTATATATATGTATATATATAATATATATTATTTTATATATATGCTTTATAATATAATTTTAGATCAGGTACAGCTAGGCCACCTTCATTTGATTTTTTTTTTCATTAATTTCCTTGAGATTCTCGACTTTTTATTGCAAAACTTAAGGTTAAAGAAAAAATATAACAATCAACCAGAGAAAAAGAATTCAACTAAATAGGAACCATAGTCAGTCTCGTGTATGATTTAGCAGTTACTACTATAAAAGAATAGAGAGTTTATAATAAAATATTCCAGAAGACAAAGGATATAGAATTAAAATTAAGAATAATTCATCCAGCAAAACTCAGCATAAGCCCCAAATGATGAGGTTTAGATTTGGGGTACCTAAATTAAATTAGGGTTTCTGGTGGTCAGGGAGTTAAATAAGGTCTAGTGGCAGCGCAAAGTCCTCTGTAAAGGAATTTACAGACCCAAAAATCTAGATTGATAAAAGAGGTTTATTATGGGGATTGGAAGTAAGGTTAAAGTCTAGTTAAGGAAATAAGTAAGAATAGAGGATGGCACTGGAAACAGTATTCCAGTGGGCAGCGACTCTTGGCATGGCAAGCTGGCATGTTTGGAACCTCTGCAAATTTTAGTTTGACTCTTATAATAGGGGACTTTGGCTGCAGGCTGAAGGGGGCTCGTGGGGGGAGTCACAGGTTGGCTCCTCCCTGGGTTTCATCTAAGGCTAGAATTTGAATTTAATTCAGTGGGTTTCGGGACTGAGCCAGTTAACCCCCACCCCACCCAAATAACAAAGATGATACTGTACTTCGTGGAGTTCCCTCCCTGAGGCAGAGTTGAAGGAGGTTTTCTCCTTTAAGGATTTTCAGTTTTGGGGTTCCCTCTTCACAAAGAGGAAATTCCCTTGAAAGCCGCAAAACAAATAAAGAAGCTTTAAGTAAATAAAGGGCTCCTAGGAATTTGTGATGCTAATACCAGAGTGCAAAGAACCGTTGAAGTTCAAATACAATAATTAAATGAAACATAAAAAGGTAAACATGAATTCATTCAGCAACAACAATAAGCTAAAACCAAACAAATTTGAAGGAATTAGGAATTCTGATCACCATAATGACCAGTCACAACTCCAGAGGACTTATGGTGAACTTTACTACCCAGTTTCTGATAGAGTGGTGAAGATATACAATGAAGTATAGATTTTTTTTGGGGGGGGGATGGAGGGTGGGGAACATAACCAATTTGGAAATTTGTTTTGCTTGACTACACATATTTGTGTAATGACCGCGTATTTAAAATCAGCCGGAGTCAGGAATTCAGGTTAAGGGAAAAATCTTCAATATTTATTGAAGTGAAGAGGTGAATAAAGATTGCGATAGCGATATGGGCAAGAAAGATTGCTATAGCAATATGGGCAGCTGCGACAGGAAGCCAGATAACAGAGAGCGATCTGACCTGAGCAAACCGTTGCAAAGCAATACCAAAAGTCTCTCTTTCCCCTTCCTTTTCCACTCCCCTGCCTCCACCCACCAAAATCGTCATTTCCTATACAACACATCAGGACTTGCACAAAGAGTGGGCGGGGTCCATTCTTTCTCCAAGCTTATATATTAATAAATTATGGTCCAATTACTATTTAGCCTCATGTGCTTGTGACCTCAGTGCATCAACTCAAGCCTTAGCCCATTACATATTTGTAATAGGGTTTTGTTCTTTTATTTTCAATTTGGGGGATGGCACAAATAGGTCAAAAGGAGAATTTTTATTGATTGAAAAGAAAAAGGAAAGACTTATTTAAAAAAGAAAACCAGAGTTATAGTTAAGGCTAGATTTAGAAAAATGGGATTATTTCAAAAATGCTCTAAATCACTGTTGATCAGAGAAATGAAAATTAAAACAGCTCTGAATTACCAGCTCACACTTATCAGAATGACTAATAAGACATAAAGGAAAATGTTACAATGTTGGAAGGGATGTAGGAAAACTGGGACACTCGTGTACTATTGATGGAGGAGTTGCGAACTGATCCAACTCTTGCAGAGAGCAATTTGAAACTATGCTCAAAGGACTTTTAAGTTGTACATACCCTATGATCCAGCAATAACACTGCTAGGTCTGTGTCCCAAAGACATCCAGAAAAAGGGAAAAGACCTATTTGTATAAAAATAAAAAAGAATATAGGATTTTAAATGTTTCAGTTTAGGAGCTAATGATTCTAAACAGGAGATAAAATCTTGTGGGTACTAGAATTTTGTCTCAATGTTTAGTGAAGATATTTCAAACTGTATTTGTTAAATTCTAGTTTCAATCTAAGACACTTGTAAAAGATATCTTTCACATTTTAGCCTTTGTTTTTTGGAATCAAAAACTCTAGTAAGAATGCAAATTCTGTCAAACTTGTATTTGTAAAGAACTGCAAGCCCAAAGCATCTTATTCTATCAAGAGTATTTGAACATTCCATGTTTTATGTGTGAGTGTATGTGTGTGCTTACACACATACAAATACACACGTGGGAGGTTTCAGACATAAATGTAATGAATAACAGCTTCAGGTTCTTTGTGTAACATTTGATCATGGATGCTGGTAAGTCTCTGTGATTGTTTGTACTGTTCTGTTAAAGTAATACTTGTGCCAATATAACCAGTCTGACCCTGTGAGAGCTCCATGTTTAGATCAAAATCTATTTCATCTACCATTTCTTGAAGGCACATATGTACTTGGTTTTGTGATACTGCTTGAGATATCTTCCATTTTTTATGTTTGAAAGTCTCACTTTTCAAACTGGTCTTTAAATTTGTCCATTAAGACAGAAGATAGCTCTCTCTCTCTCTCTCTCTCTCTCTCTCTCTCTCTCTCTCTCTCTTTCTTTTGTTTAAGGACAAGTCTATTTATTCCTATACTCTCTAGTGTCTTTTTTTTTTTCATAATTATAACTTTTTATTGACAGAACCCATGCCTGGGTAATTTTTTACAACATCATCCCTTGCACTCACTTCAGTTCTGACTTTTCCCCTCCCTCCCTCCACCCCCTCCCCCAGATGGCAAGCAGTCCTATACATGTTGAATAGGTTACAGTATATCCTAGATACAATATATGTGTGCAGAACCAAACAGTTCTCTTGTTGCACAGGAGAAGTAAAAATAACCCAGGAAGAAAAGCAAAAATGCAAACAGTTTATATTCATTTCCCAGTGTTCTTTCTTTGGATGTAGCTGCTTCTGTCCATCATTGATCAATTGAAACTGACTTAGGTCTCTTTGTCAAAGAAATCCACTCCCATCAGATTACATCTTCATATAGTATCGTTGTTGAGGTATATAATGATCTCCTGGTTCTGCTCATTTCACTCAGCATCAGTTCATGTAAGTCTCGCCAGTCCTCTCTGTATTCATCCTGCTGGTCATTCCTTACAGAACAATAATATTCCATAACATTCATATACCACAATTTATCCAACCATTCTCCAATTGATGGGCATCCATTCATTTTCCAGCTTCTGGCCACTACAAAGAGACCTGCCACAAACATTTTGGCACATACAGGTCCCTTTCCTTTCTTTAGTATCTCTTTGGGGTAGAAGCCCAGTAGAAACACTGCTGGATCAAAGGGTATGCACAGTTTGATAACTTTTTGAGCATAGTTCCAAATTGCTCTCCAGAATGGCTGGATGTGTTCACAATTCCACCAACAATGTATCAGTGTCCCTGTTTTCCCACATCCCCTCCAACATTCCCCATTATCTTTCCCTGTCATTCTAGCCAATCTGACAGGTGTGTAGTGGTATCTCAGAGTTGTCTTAATTTGCTTTTCTCTGATTAATAATGACTTGGATTAATTAATAAATAATAATAATATGGCTAGAAATAGTTTCAATTTCTTCATCTGAGAATTGTCTGTTCATATCCTTTGACCATTTATCAATTGGAGAATGGCTTGATTTCATATAAATTAAAGTCAATTCTCTATATATTTTGGAAATGAGGCCTTTATCAGAACCTTTAACTATAAAAATGTTTCCCCAGTTTATTGCTTCCCTTCTAATCTTGTCTGCATTAGTTTTGTTGTACAAAATTTTCAATTTTATATAATCAAAATTTTCTATTTTGTGGTCAATAGTGATCTCTAGTTCTTTGATCATAAATTCCTTCCTCTTCCACAGGTCTGAGAGGTAAACTAACCTATGCTCTTCCAATTTATTTATAATCGCATTCTTTATTCCTAGGTCATGAACCTGTTTTGATCTTATCTTGGTGTACGGTGTTAAGTGTGGGTCAGGCAGCTATCTTCTCAAGCAAGATTCTTGCTCCTCAGTATAGCATCCATAGACTTAACAATACCTCTTATTGTCACAACTGTCTGAATTTTTTCAGATGCTACAGCATCTATCCAAGCACCCATTCTCAAGAAATTAATTGCTTGGTTTTTCTTGAGGATTGTGTTTTCAGCATGTATTTGTGCAACTTCTGAATTGCCTTGTGAAGGCCTATTTAATCTTAGTCTTTTCAACTTTTTCTACTTCATTACATTTGGGGGGTGGGGTAATTACTGTTAAGCTCTTTTGCAGCAAACTTTAGGTTAAATAGATATTTTTTCATGTTCAACATAGTCCTGTCGTTTCTCCCAGGGTGGTGATGGCTAACTATGGGACCAGAATGTCCCAGGCTGTAGGCTGATATATTTTTGTGTTTTTTTCTTTTCTTTTTTTTTTTTTTTTTTTTAAATGCAATTGAGGTTAAGTGACTTGCCCAGGGTCACACAACTAGAACATGTTAAGTGTCTAAGGCCAGATTTGAACTCAGGTCCTCCTGACTTCAGGGCTGGTGCTCTATCCACTGTTCTACCTAGCTGCCCCAAGCCTGATATATTCTTAACCAATTAAGGTATAGAGACAATTGCAAAAGACAAAATAAATAACTTTGATTACATAGAATTTAATGCAGAAAGAGAATTGGTTCACCTAAGGAAGAAGTAAAAAAGGAAAAAATCTTTATCAACTTTTTTTGATCAGGGTATTTTTATCTAAGATATATATATGTGATTAATTATATATACATATACACATATCTATGTATAGTGATATAGATATAATTATCTATATTTATAGGCATCTCTACACATGTGACCCAAATCCATTTCCCAGTAGAGAAGTGATCAAAGACTGTGAACCAACTGTTGTCAAAAGTATTGCCAGTGGGGTAGTTAGGTGGTGTAGTGGTAAGAGCATCAGCCCTGAAGTCAGGAGAAAAAAACAAAACAAAACATATACATAGCCAGCTATTGACAACTATATAAAATAATGCTCTAATTCACTAATAGCAAGAGAAGTTCAACACTTTGTGGTTTTATCTTACACGCTGCAAGTTGGCAAAGATGGCACAAAATAGAAATAGTCAGTTTTGGAAAGGTTGTGAGAAGATTGGCCCATTAGTGCTTTTTTGGTGGAGCTGTGAATCAGTACCACCTTTTTGGAAAGTAATTTGGAATTATGCATATAAAGTATCTTAAATGTTCATCTCCTTTGTCCAAGAGATTTTCTAAGTTTATACCCCAAGGAGGCTCTTAATGATAAATAAGCCACTAAAACCCCAGAATATTTATACCAGTACTTTAGAAAGCAAAGAATTGAAAACAATAGATATCCATCTATTGGGAAACGACAAGAAAATTGTGGTATATATTATAAAGGAATATTAATGTGCTGTGTGTAATGAATATGATGACTATAGCAAAGCAGGGAAGATTATATAAATTTATACAGAGGGCTATGATCTGAACCAAGAACACAACATAAATCATGGCTTCAATAATGCTATTGGAAAGAACAACTATGAAACAAAAGAGATTGTTCCAAAATTACAGAGAACAAACAAGGAAAGAGATATGTGAAGACACTTCCCCATCCACAAATATAGAACAATGTATGTTTTTTCAATGTGTTTATCAGTTTTGCTGGGGGGGGGGGTTCTTTGAAAATAATATTAGATGGTATTTTTTTTGGGGGGGAGGGAGAGGAATAGGGATCAGAGAGGAAAATTATGGTATTGGTATAATACTAAAATGGCATAATAAAATTATTTTTAATACAAAATCATTTGGCATTGGTTAAAAAATAATGGAGCAGTGAAATAGATTAGGAAAGAAACAGATTAATCACCTAGTATTTAGTTAATCTCAAGACCTTAGTGACTATGGAAAGGATTCATTCAATAAAATCTGCTGGAAACACTAAAAAAGCAGTGTGATAGAAATTAAGTATAGATAAATGATGTCAAACTGAAATAGAACTTCCTGAAAACTGCATATTGACTTAGAAAACCATATATTAGCATTATCTATGTTGCATTTTTATTTTGTTAAGTATTTCCTAGTTATATTTTAATCTGGTTTCGATTTTTGATGTGTGTTTGAATTCTCTGGTATAGATGGTAATATCACAAGTACACCAAGATAAACTGCAAATGGAATCTATATTTAGGAGTGAAGGGTAATATAAATTAGAGGAGCAAAAAAAGGCAAAAGGGAGGAGGGATGAATTTTTTTTTTAAATTTCAGTAGTATTTTATTTTTCCAACTACAGGGAAAGATAGTTTTCTTTGCTTCTCTCTCTCTCTCTCTCTCTCTCTCTCTCTCTCTCTCTCTCTCTCTCTCTTTCTTTTTCTCTCTTTCTCTCTCTCTCTCTCTCTCTCTCTCTGGTCACACAGCTAGGACATGTTAAGTGTCTGAATCCAGATTTGAACTCAGGTCCTCCTACTACTATCTACTGCGCCATTAGCTTCCCCTGCAAAGATAGTTTTCAGCACTCATTCTTATAAAATTTTGAGCTCCAGATTTTTTTCTTCCTCCTTTTATCACCCCCTTCCCCAAGACAGCAAGTAATCCTATATAGGCTAATGTACAAATCATTCAAACCATATTTCCATATTAATCATTCTGTAAAAGAAAAAGCAACAAAAGGGAAAAAGCAGGAGGAAAAAAAAGCAAACAAAAAGATGAAAATACTATGCTTTGAGCTGCGTTCATAGTACTTACATAGCATGCATCCTTAGTTACTTCTTTGGATATAGATGGCATTTTCTATCTCAAATCTGCTGGATCTATCTTGAATCATTGTATTGCTCAGAAGAGCTAAATCTATCATAGTTGATCATCACATAATCTTGCTGTTACTTTGTACAATATTCTGGTTCTGCTCATTTCACTCAGCATTAGTTCATGTAAGCCTTTCCAAGCATTTTTGAAGTCTTCCTGCTCATCATTTCTTATAGAACAATAATGTTCCATTTCATTAACCATAATTTATATCTTATTTAGCCATTTCTCAATTGATGGGCATCTGATGTATGAGATTCTTGTGGAGATTGCATCAATAACATTTGGGAATAGATTAGATAGAGTGAGAGGAATTCTGACCAGGAGATTGGCAGAATTGTCAATCTGAGGGACTTAGCGCATGTATGTAGCATAGATGTGTGCCCTAGAAAGAAAAAGTGACATTTGTGGATCTAATTTTTCCAACAGCTTCATATAATAGATGAGAAAACTAATGCCTAGAGAAGAAAATCATTTGTGTTTATACTTAACTAACGTAGCCTTGCTCAGCTCACTTACACACTCTGAGTTTTAGTTTATTCATTTAGAAGAGTAACACTGGATAGCCTCTGATGTTATTTTTGGTTTGAGAATTCTGATTCTTTGAACTAAAGACATATAGTGAGTCATTGTCAGAGTTTTATCCCGAATTTTAATCCATTGTCTTCCTGGTCACTTTATAAGTTTACAACACCAGCTTTTCAGAGTTTGTTTCTGCACATTATTCTAAAAATTTGAGTGATTGCCACCAGATAAAAAGAGTAGTGTTATGGTAACTTGTGTGTATCAGTAGGAACATGGCCAAGCTCATGACCAGGGGAAGGAAAAGGGGAGGGGAAAAGAATAAACATTTATTAAACACTTGCAATGATTAACATGCTCTATGGATAATTTCCAGTTTGATCATCCCAACAACTCTGTAAAGTCAGTTAGCAGGCCAAGATGGAAGTCTTAAGACTTTTTGCTCCTTGAAATCTTGTCTGGCCTTGGATAGAGCAGAAGTTCCACCAGGGGGCAGGAGTGCTCTTTGCTTTGCTTTCCTACTTAACTATGGGCCTAAATAACACATTAGCAATTGAGGATTAATGTCAAATTATTAGGCTATTTGAATGTAAAATAATAGAGCCTGGATTATTATAGATAACATGCTAGTGCCCTCCTTTTGCTTATCATTTTCAGTTTATCTTGAATATATGTAATTGTTTGCATGTTGTCTCCCATTAGAATGTGGGCTCCTTGAGAGTCAGTCAGCATTGTCTTTTCCTTTATATTCCTAGGTTTTATTGTTTGACTGACAGACTATGGGTTGACTGATTAAAAAAAAAAAAGATAAACATATGACTGTCCTATCAGATATTGTTTGTCCTTCCAAAGAGGAACAATGACATCATGGTAGATGTCTTGCCTTGCACAGGAATTGCATTTAAGTGAGGCAGAGTTTCACAAAGTAGTCAGCCTCACTCTCTCTTCCAGAGTCATTGAAATTCTATAGTAATACAACTTCAGATGACCTCCTTAATGTCTGCCCAAGCTTTAGCCATGCCATAATATTTGCTTTAGCCCACCTTTGTGGCACTTGGAACAAATTGTTCTGTCGTCTGTCCATTTCCCTAGAGAAGTCTTCACATGCTTGGGGTGGGTTTCCCCTAACTCACCAAAGGATTTGAGACCTGTCAATTACTCTTAGCCACACTGCTATTAAAGACACTCCCAGATTGCAATTTTCTAAGCCACATATCTTGTGCTTATTTGTAGAATGTACATTCTGTTCTCCCAAGATGTAAAGTACTACTATATTAATAGATAATTTTACTTATTGAGTTTTCAATTATCTAGGGCACTGAATCTCATTTATTAAAAATGTATACATTGGGACTACCTGCCATCTAGGGGAGGAGGTAGGGGGAAGGAGGGAAAAAGTTGAAACGGAAGTTTTTGCAAGGATCAATGTTGAAAAATTACCCATGCATATGTTTTTTATATAAAAAGCTATAATAAATAAAAATTTTTTAAAAAGAATGTATGCATGCACCATTTCAGTATAGATATATAGATTTAATCTGGCTTAATAGATAAAATGGTGTTTATTTTTTTTTAAGTTAATAGATACTGATTATTGTTACACTAATTCTGTCTTTTTAAAAATTGGATATTTATAAAGTAGCATATTGCATTACTATTGTTACATGTGTGTACTTTTTCTCTTATGTCTTTAGTTCAAATGACATTTTCCCAGGCAGTATTGGAATGTTAAAACTGTAGTGCAAAATGTGCTTTCTCTTTCTTTTAGTTAACTTAATGTGAAAGCCGAGTAATTTCCTTTTAAAATGCTGTTGTGATTTCTGAAGGATTTGACATGCCTCAACTTACTTTATGTGACTGAGGTGTCTCATTTTACAGATTTTACATTCTTCAAACATTTACAGTTTTTCTCTTGAATATAATCACCTTTTCATATGATTAAATATGAATTTTTGAATCTTTTTTCCCATTGATTCAAAATAGGATTTTTTGAAGTTACAAAACAATTATATTTTAGGGGAAATCTTCAGTATATAAACATTGCATTGCTTGTTCTAAGATTTGTAGGATAATTTTAGAATTTGTTTCACTTTTCAGATATTTGGAGTAAAGATATTTTAGCTTTCACTGACTGAAAGAAATATGAAAGTGAGTGATGCAAGGGAAAAGTTATCAAGTGCTTATGTTAGGACATTAGATTAGTATTATGTGAATTTAAATAACTGGTTTAACAGTGATGATCATCTCTATAATGAGAAAATATTTCACGAACATTTAGCCAGTTTCCTTTGATAGCCTCATAGGAATATTTTATCTTATTTTTAAAAATTAGAGTATAAAAATTGTTGTTGTTGTTGTTTTTTTCCTGTTCTCCATTTGCCCTTAATGGAGTAAATGATTTAAGACTGAATGCTTCCTTATAAGTGAAGTGCTATATTTCAGTTCATTCTTAACATTTGGAAAATCCACTTTTTAATAAGGTGTTCAATGAACAATGGTAATTTAAGAAAGAGAACTAGGTCTTTCAGTTTTACTATTTCAGTTTATTAGCACAATATTTGATGAGTGTCTGTTATGTACAAAATACTTTCATAAACTGATAAAGTACCATATATGTGTGAGTTATCATCATCATCATTACCACTATCATCACTATTCTTGGACATATGCCGAGAAGAATTCCTGCCCTTGGGGAATCTTAGAATCTAACAGAAAGAGGAAAACATGAATATATACTTCATATATATTCATCACTAAAATGAAATATTCATTTGTTGAATCTGTAACTTTCAGTTATCTATTTTGTTCTTTCCTCATCAGGATGGCGGACCTAGAATTGGTTGGTTGCATTACAGGTTTTTACTGAGATACTTCAAAGCACCTAACTTTTTACTTGGCATTAAAAATTTCCCCTGTTGGGGGAATGGGGGTGGAGATTCTGGAAAGATGACAGGATAGGTTACTAAATTTAAAGCTCTCCCAATTACCTCCACAAATAGAACAATTATGTGCCTCAGGGAGAATACAGACTGATGAAAAATCTAGAAGATTTAGGGTAGAACAGGGGTCCTCCTGATACAATCTGAGAAGATCTGAAGAAAGACCTGGGGTTTGGGATTAACCTGTGTGAAATGCAAATACCTCGGATCAGAATCACCTAGTGAGGAGCCCTGAGGAAAGCTGGGTTTGGAGCCTCAGAAGAAACCACAGAAACTTTCGCCTACTGGATTGCATGTGAAGTTGGGAGTCTAAGTTTGAGAAGACTGAGGGAACATCGATTGATTAAGAATGTTGGGCCCAGCTGTGCTGCAGGGATGTGGCCCTGGGCAATAAGGAATCAGCTCCTAGTGAGTGCAGGGCAGGGGAGGACATTGCTGCTGGCTGCTAGCACTTGCTAGAGGGTGAAGCTCTTGGTTTGGGGTTCCAGGTCAGAGAGGAGAACTGAAGTGAAGTTAGACACACAATCCCCCTCCACCCCACAGTTAAAAGTTCTTATCCTAATACCTCTTATTAAAAAAAAAAAAATGAACCAGCAAAGAAGAAAGGACTCCACTGTAGAAACTTACTGTGAAAACAGGGAAGATGGGGGTTCATCGTCAGAGAATGGACACAAGTAAAAAAAAACTTCTATACCAAAGAGTAATCTGAAATGGCTCCCTGCCTAGAGAGAATTTATAAAAGAACTCAAAAAATAATTTAAAAATCAAATGAGAGACATTGAGGGAAAAGAAATCCAAGAAAAACAAGAATATGAAAAAGTTAACCAACTAGAAAAAGATACACAGTCTCAAAGATGAAAATAACTTTGAAAATTAGAATCAAGCAAGGGGAAGCCAGTGAAAAAACCACGAAATAACAAAACAGATTCTAAAGAATGAAAAAAATGGAACAGAATGTGAAAGTTAAGAAAAATGACAGATTGGAGGACACATCAAGAAGAGAAAATATAAGAATAATTGGACCGCCTGAAAATTGTGAGCAAAAAAACCCTTGACACAATAATATAAGAAATAATCCAAGAAAATTGTCCTGGAGTACTAGAACATGAGGGGAAAATAGAAACGAAAAAAAATCTACCAATCACCACCTCAAGGAGATCGAGGAGATGTGTTTTGTAGAAAGCACATAGGAATAGTGTTGGCAAATTTTGAAAACCTCAGATCACAAGAGAAAAGTTTGCAAGAAGCAAGAAAAAAAAAACAATTGAAATATGCTAGTGCTACAATTAGAATTATATAGGACTTATCAGCACCCACAAAAAAGACTGCAGGTGCTGCAATTATTTCTACTGATAATCAAAAGAAGTAGGCCTGTGACCAAAAATATTATATCCAGCAAAATTATCTATCATGTTGAATGAGAAAAAAAAACAGACATTCAGTAAACTTGCAGATTTTCAGGACTTCCTATCAACCAAACATGAACTTAACAGAAAATTTAATATTTAAGAACCAATATCAAAGGTCAATTTCAAGGAACTTAACATGGACAAATTATTTATTTATTTATTTTTGCATAGGCAGTATATAACATGTTTAAGATTGACATCAATTAAAAGAAAGATTGGGGCAGAGTTAAGGTAAAAAAAAATAATACGTTATACAGATGTGTAGAGTAAGAATAGACATGAAGACAGAAGGAGGAAGAGGACTTGTAGTTCTAAAAATTTAGTCTCATTGGGAATGGGTTAAATAGGCAACATTACGTATATATCATGAAGGATGTAGCACCCTTCAAAATCCATAGAGAAATGGGGGAAAGATGGAAAGCAAAGGGTGAGGAAAGAAGAAGAGAGAGATCCATGTGTGTGGGGAAGTTAAGTAATAGCAAGGCAAGTTAGGAGCGGAATTAAAGCAAAAGGTCAGCAGGGATAGGAAAGATATATATGAGGATATGTGTGTATATGTATGTGTATATCAACATAAGTAGAAATATATCGTTTCTTAACTATAGCTGCTTGGGGAAGGGGATGAAAGTAATAAGCCTGATGCAATTCTTGCTTTTTGGTCTTTGAGGATTAAATTACAAAAAGTGTGTTTGTGTTCCTTTAATTCATAGGAAGACTTTGGAGGCATTTACATTTGGATTGTAGCTGAATAGAATTTCTGTTACATAAAGGCTAATCCCCAGGACTCTGATTGTTTTTCCTTTAGGGTGAAATGGCTTATGGGTATCCCTATGTTAGCACATGCAGTTTCATCCAGAGTTCATTCCTTTTCTTACACATCTCGAAGCTGAAAGTCAATGGGCTATATAAAAATACTTTGGCTTTGTAACTACCATGGTATAGTGTCATATCCACAATTTTAATTTCTGAATGAATAAGATCTGTTTAGATAAGAAATCATTATTTGCGAAAAGATTCTATTGAAATTCGAGTTTTAAACATTGGAAGAGGCTAGTTATCTGCCGGAAGAGTATTGTTGTACGTTGAACCTATGGTGAAACACAGCCATGCTTATGAAAAAAAATGATGCCTTTTATTCAGAAGCCAGGAGAGGGCTAGCTCTGTTCCTCTTCTTTTAGTAAACAATAGTGACTTCTTGTCATTTGTTTTTCAAAGACCTTTATCTCTTGGCCCTTGCTACTATTCAGACTTCTTGCTCTGATACCTCCTCTGTGATCCAGTGACACTGGCTTCCAGACTATTTCTCCTAATGTTCTGGGGAGACACCACATATCCCCCATGCTTGGATGGCTATTCCTCATCTTTAATTTCCTGATTCCCTGGAATCCTACAGATTCCAATTACAATTCCACCATTTACAAGAAACTTTTCCCCATTCCCCTTCATATTAGTGCCTTCCTTCTGATGATTATTACCAAGTGGTCCTGTATACTTCTTGTATTCTCTCCTCCATTGCATGCTCTCCTCCATTAGATGGTGAACTCCTGGAGAGCAGGGAACAGTCTGTCTTTGCCTTTCTATATCTCTCCAGTACCTGCAGTGTCAAAACATACAGTTAACACTTCATAAAGAAATGCTTTTTTGACTGATACTTAGATTCTGGCTTCCCTGAGGGCAGGAAGTGTGCTATTTTTGTCTTTTTATACCCAGGTGTGGCATATAGTAGGTACTCAATAATATTGTTTGTATACTTTCGAGCATTAAGTATTCTGGGAAGCTTGTGCCAGTAGGCCATTTTCTCAGTGCACTAACAGCACTTGAAACCACTGAGTTGGTTTCTTTTGGGATTCTTAGGTTCTTACCTAATTAGCAAGAATAATAATAAAAACAGGAAGTACCAAATGAAGCTCACTCTTTCCCCCTCACTCCTCATCCCTTTACATTCTTAGTAATAATCTAATTTCCTTTTATGGCCTTTCTAACAGCCATAAGGGTCACATTTTGTTCTCTTTGCTCCCTGTGCTAGACCATGAGTGATGCTTCTTTTCTGTTTTTGGCATTCTCTTTATACATGATGTTTATGGGTTTTCACCATTCCCAGTTCTCTTCCTCTTTCCATTTATTCAACTTGTATTGTCTGCAAGACATTGTGCTGGGATTGGAGCTTGATTGCTATTCCAGTGCTCTTTTTATTATGCTTTGTAGGAGAAGACTTTGGGTAGGTGAAAAGATATTACATAATATAAAGGCAGCTTTCGTTTATATGCTTATATCAATATTACCATGTTAGAAATTAAAATAAAATTTTAAAATATGAATTTATTTAAAGTAATAATATATATGCATATATATACATACATGTATAAAATATAGCTTTTAAGACTTGTGCATTTAATATAGTACAACTTTCTCATATGGTGTTATTGTGGAATTTTGCTATAATGAAATGGTTTAGTGGTGATTTTATTGATTTATTGATAATTATTCAAATCATGTTACGGAATTCTGATGGTGGTCTGAGGGAAAGAAGGGGAGGAAGGTAGATGCCTCAAGTTTTGACTTGTTTCAACTGAAGCAGCAAATAAGACCTTAGCTCTGGCATTGATCCTTGCTTCCTCTTTCCTTTTCCATTGTAGCACCCAAGCTGCTTTTGTTTCATTATTGCAGATCTGGGAGGAATAGTTTTGGGTCTTAACAATCCTCAGAATGATACAAGCCTGCAAAAACAAATTCTTTATAAAAGATAAAATAAAGCTCTTTTGCAAAATAAGCTTAGAGAACATTTGAAGGAGAGAACGATAGTAGTTAACTGAGGGGAATGAAGGGCCGGGCCTACAAATGGCAGGAAAAGGGACTGCTTCATAGTTTTATATCTTTGTCTCTTTATGAGAAGAATGTGAAGTTAGAGTGGGAATAAACTTAGTGGCTGTGAAGAGGGGAGAACTAACTTTGTCAACACAAGTCAGGTTTGTTTAGCTTAGAATCAATTTTTTTTTCCATTGAAATACATCTTCAAATTCCTAATAAGAAACAGTTGAGAATATGTTTTGATAGACAGAATTTCACTTTATAGACAATTTTTGATGACAATTGCACTATTCAGAACATCAGTTTCTGATTAGATCTGTGGGGCTTTAATTGTTGCACTCCTAATGCTGACTACTACCAAACCTATAAATAAATGGTTTTAATATTATGAGAAAATATGGTTTAGTAATTACAAATTCTTCACTATTACTAGGAAGAAACTTGATAATGCTGGAAACTTGACTGCTGGAAAGTCAATGGCATCTTTTTTATATAGCGGGTCATAACATTTTAGATTGGGAATGGGGATTTATAGTTCATCTTGTTAACCCCTCATTTTAAAATTAGGTAGAAGAATAATAATAGTCTGCATGACTTTTTAAGGAATGAAAACGCGCTCTAAATTTAGAAAAATTTTATAGAGAATTTTGTATCAACTAAATAGGATCAGAACTGCTATAGTTAGATTAATATAGACATGTAAATTAGATAACTAAGCAGGATATTAGATGTTCAATACATTCTTGTTTATTTATTGATTGATTAATTAAGGAGACTGGAAGATATATTCCTTCTTAGACTGTTAATGCCCTTTTTTTCTGTACTAATGTACAGTGATTCTCATACTTTTTGATTTTAGGAACCCAAAACTTTTGTTTATGTGCTTATATCAATATTACCATATTAGAAATTAAAATAGAATTTTGAAACATGAATTTACTTAAAATAATAAATCTATTGCGTATTAACATAAATACTGCCTTATTAAAAATACTATATTTTCCAAAACAATTGCAATTTAGTGAAAGAATGGCATTTTGCATATTTTTGCAAAACTCTTTAAAGTCAGGCTTATTAAAAGACAGCTGGATTCTCATCTGTTTCTACATTCAATCTCTTGCAATATATTGTTTTGATTAAAGACCATGAAGAGAATCTATTTATATAATGAACAGAGAGGATTATTTCAATTGGCAAATAATGTTTTAGGATTGCTATGAAAAGTCTTGACTTCATGGACTGACTCCCTGGAAGAGTCTGGCGTTACTAGGGGTTCAAGATAATACTTTGAAAACAGTTGTCTTTGTGGTGTGCCTTTTAATATGCTTAGGTGGTATTGTATACAGTTTGTTCTTTCTTTTGTATTCTGTACCAGATTTTTTGATATTAAAAGTCATTTTTATTGCTCTGATCTTATGTATTCTTTCAGTTTTCAGTTTGCACAGTGAACTTTATCTGAATGCTTAATAATTTGGAAGTATAATGCAAATATTCAATGTGCATACATACCAGATTTACACATCAAATTCCACTAATACCTTTCCCAGGCTCATATGAAGTCCCAGAGAGCCCAGCTGTAGGGGGGAAATAGGTAAGAAAGGTTCCAATGCTCAAATGGGAAATATCTGCAGGCATCTCTATAGAGTTTGGCACTTACCCAACTGATGAGCATTGACTTGTTGCAACTTCTTTGGTATCACAAAAAATAATGCCTAGTAACTATCAAAAATCTAAAGGATTTGAACATTTTAATCACTGTTTTAGCACATTTTAAGGTTCAGTAATTCAATATTAAGAATAATTCAACCAATTCATAGCTCCACTAACAGTGTGTTAATGTGTTTGTTTTTTCACAACAGTTCCAATATTAGCTATTCCCATTTTTAATCATCACTGTCATTTTGTTGAATGAAAGGTAAAACTTTTTGAGTTGTTTTAGTTTTCATTTTTTCTTAATGATGTGAATCAGTCTTCCATAAAGTTGTTTATAATCTCTAATTTTTTGAACTGTTTTCCTGATCTTTTCACCACTAATGCTATTAGAGAATAACTTTTTTTTTTTTTTTTTTGCATATTTATGTTAGTGTTTTGGGGAACAAGACTTTAACAGATACGTTTTTAAATTAAGAATGTCCTTTATTTATAGAATAGTGTAAGTATGTTAATTGTTGCCCTGTCAAAGTAATTTCCTCCCCATTCAACAAATATTTGGTTCCCTTGTCTAATTGTCTTGTTCCCTAGCTCCAATCTCACTTTTTATGTCTAAAGTTATTTAAAAATCATATTGGCAGGGATGAAGAGAAACTGGAGAAACAAGAAAAATAATCTTTTAAAAAATCTATTATCTCTCATGTTAACAATTTTACATGGTATTTAATATGGATAGATACATATGTATTTACATGTTAAACATGCATTTACTAGAACTAAGTTGTTAAAGCAATTTTTCTTGGGGTTTTTCAATGTCCAACAGTCACTTATCGATGGTAACCACAAACTGAAAACAGCAAACTAGAAATATCAGAGCCAAAATTCATTTTCCTGATTAATACAAATTGTTGTAAGCAACTAGGAAGAAAGAGTCCAAGTATGAAAGAACTAAAATATGGATCACATGATCATCTCGAACTGTGATAAAAGAGAGAGTATCTGGGAATCTGATGCTTCAAAAAAGTAAAAGAACAGTGTTGACAATTAAGAATAAAGTATCTCATAAAACTGAGTGTAATACTACAAGGTTAAAAAAAATGAACTTTTTTTGTTGTTACAAAAGAGAATTTTTAAGCATTCCTGATGAGAAGTTCAGAATAGAGTAGAATCTTTGAAACTTAATCACAGAAATAAAGTGAATTTAAATAAATTAAATAAAGCCTAAATTTAAATAAATAAATAAAGCCTAAATATGTTTGACCAGTTGAAAGGGTTTTTCCTAGAATCATAATTGAAACCTCAAGTCTGTGTGTAGTCATCAAGAACTCAATATTACCAGTTAAGCATTGATAAGATGACTTTGATGTGGTTCAAAGAGTGTGTGTGTGTGTGTGTGTGTGTGTGTGTGTGTGTGTGTGTGTTCAAAGAGTGTAGTTAATGAACATAATTCATTATGTTGGAATAATTTCAAAGTTAGAAATATTAGATCTTTTCTACCAGACATTTTTGGTTAATTTAGTCTGCAGAGATTTGTTTCTATGTGAGTTTGACACCACTGTTTTAATAAGTTACACAAAACAAAGTAACATCAGTACTCAATATGTGTTTAATCATGATTGATTATTACATTGAGGAGAATTCTTGTCTTTCAGGGTTGTTTTTATGTTGTTATCATTATTATCTAAATTGTTCTTGTTAAACAAAACTAATGCAAACAAGATTAGAAGGGAAGCAACAAACTGGGAAAACATCTTCACAGTTAAAGGTTCTGATAAAGGCCTCATTTCTAAAATATATAGAGAACTGACTCAAATTTATAAGAAATCAAGCCATTCTCCAATTGATAAATGGTCAAAGGATATGAACAGACAATTTTCAGAGGATGAAATTGAAACTATTACCACTCATATGAAAGAGTGTTCCAAATCATTATTGATCAGAGAAATGCAAATTAAGACAACTCTGAGATACCACTACACACCTGTCAGATTGGCTAAGATGACAGGAAAAAATAATGATGAATGTTGGAGGGGATGCGGGAAAATCGGGACACTAATGCATTGTTGGTGGAGTTGTGAACGAATCCAACCATTCTGGAGAGCAATCTGGAATTATGCCCAAAAAAATTATCAAATTGTGCATACCCTTTGATCCAGCAGTGTTTCTATTGGGCTTATATCCCAAAGAAATACTAAAGAAGGGAAAGGGACCTGTATGTGCCAAAATGTTTGTAGCAGCCCTATTTGTAGTGGCTAGAAACTGGAAAATGAATGGATGCCCATCAATTGGAGAATGGCTGGGTAAATTGTGGTATATGAATGTTATGGAATATTATTGCTCTGTAAGGAATGACCAGCAGGATGAATACAGAGAGGACTGGCGAGACTTACATGAACTGATGCTAAGTGAAATGAGCAGAACCAGGAGATCATTATACACTTCGACAACGATATTGTATGAGGACATATTTTGATGGAAGTGGATTTCTTTGACAAAGAGACCTAACTGAGTTTCAATTGATAAATGACGGACAAAAGCAGCTACACCCAAAGAAAGAACACTGGGAAACGAATGTGAACTATCTGCATCTCTGTTTTTCTTCCCAGGTTATTTATACCTTCTGAATCCAATTCTCCCTATGCAACAAGAGAACTGTTCGGTTCTGCAAACATATATTGTATCTAGGATATACTGCAACATATCCAACATATAAAGGACTGCTTGCCATCTAGGGGAGAGGGTGGAGGGAGGGAGGGGAAAAAAATCGGAAAAGAAACGAGTGCAAGGGATAATGTTGTCAATATAAAGTAATCATTAAATAAAAATTAAAAAAAATAAAAATAAATTGTTCTTGTTATCCTCATTTTATACTTCACTTTATGTAAATTTTCACAAATTTCATTGAAATCTTTTGTTATTTCTTATCGAACTATAATATTCCATTACATTCATATACCATAATTTGATCAGCTGTTTTTAAATTGATGGATACCCTCTTAGTTTCTAGTTCTTTGGCACCACAAAAAGTGCTGCTAGAAATCTTGAGAGAGAATGCTTCAGTCTGTATTCAGACACAGTTTCTTCTCTGGGTGTAGATAGGATTTTTCATCATAACTCTTTCAAAATAGTTATGGATCATGGTACTGCTGAGAATAGCAAGTCATTTATAGTGGTTATCCCAGAACATTGCTATTACTTTGTAAACATATATTTCACTTTGCTTGAGTTCACTTTCTTGGTTTTTTTCTAAAATCATCCTGTTCATCATTTCCCATAGAACAATAATATTCTATGACAACCACATGTCATAATTTATTCAAGCCATTGCTTGAGTTCACTTTCTAGGTTTTTTTTCTAAAATCATCCTGTTCATCATTTCCCATAGAACAATAATATTCTATGACAACCACATGTCATAATATATTCAGGGCATCCCTTCAATTTCCAGTTTTTTGTCCTGAGAAGAAAGCTACTACAAATATTTTTGTACATATGGGTTCTTTTCCTTTTTTAAAAAAATCTTTTTGGTATTCATGCCTAGTAGTAATATTATTAGGTCAAAGGATATAAATGAATTTATAGCCTTTTGGGCACAGATCATATATTTTGATCATTTGGGGCATGGATCTTATTTTTTATAAATTTGACTCAGTTCCTTATCAGAGAAACTTGCTTCAAATTATTTTTACAATTACTATTGCTATTTCCCCCCATTTATTCTTTCTTTCCTTTCATCTTGTCCATCCTCAAAAGTGTTTTGCTACTGACTTCTCCCTCCCTCAATATGTCCTCTCTTTTATCATTCTTCCCTCTTCCCATATCCCATTCCTCTCCTATTTTCCTGAATGGTAAGATAGATTTCTTTACCCATGTTGAGTATGTATGTTATTTTCTATGTTTCCACTGCCAAAGAATTTCTTACCAAGAGCAATATTCTGGATACTTATTGTACACAATAATACATTATAAACAGATAGGCCGATACCATTATCATAATGGGGGGGATTAGAGAAAATTTTGTGTAGAATATCACATTTGAGTTTGATTAAGTGGAAATTCATAGACAAATGAGGGCAAAAATCAGTATAGAGGTAACATGATTTTGTACTTAGTTATACCCTCTGTTTCTCTGAAAATCAACTCTGTCTTTTTGCTAGTCATAATTGAAATTTCCTCAAGTCTCTTAGACTGTATAGCCATCAAGAACTCAATATTACCAGTTAAGTCACTGATAAGATGACTTTGATGAGGTTCAAAGGTGTGTGTGTGTGTGTGTGTGTGTGTGTGTGTGTGTGTGTGTGTGTAGTTAATGAACATAATTCATTATGTTGGAATTATTTCAAAGTTAGAAATTTTAGATTTTTCCTACTAGACATAGAAGAATTTTTTTCCTAGTTGGATTACTTGTTTTAGGAAATACACTTGAATAGAGCAACAAATTATTAAATGTTTCATATGCTCTATTTTTGACTTTTGCTTGAATTTGACATTTGTTATATCCAAGATATTTTTCTTCCTGTTTCTGTAATTTAATTCAACATTGTGGAAGCAAAGAAAAATATTTATGCATTTGAATGTGTACTTCTCGTTAAAATGCTGGAATAAGCAAACTGACCAGTTAAGCAGGTCCTGTGATCCACAGGAATTTATGTTTATAAAAGGTATCTTTAGGATGTGAAGTGAAAGCATTTCTGAGGGCAGTGAGCTGAAAGTGGAGAGACCATAGCAAATTTTAACATGGCAAGTTAGAAAAATTTAGAATTAGTTTGTTATGTTAGCAAAAATATTTAATTCTGAATCTTGAATTCAGCAAACACATAGTAAATACTTACTGTATATAGGATACTATTCTAGGTATAATGTGGCAGAAATTTTTCTCCAGCTAGAAAATACAAAGTTTAGGTTGTTCTTAGGTTTTTTAAGCATTCTAACTATTCCTTCTGCCTGGAATGCTTTCCCTATTCCACTCTATCTGATGATTTCCTGACTTCTTTTAAATCCCAGCTAAAATCCCATCTATTACAGAAAGAGTTTCCCAATTCGTCTTAATTTTAAGGCCTTTCCTCTATTAATCATTTCCTATTTATTCTGTATATAGCTTGCTTTGTATATATTTGTTTGCATGGCTTCTTCCTTATTAGAATATAAATTCTTTAATTGTCTTTTGCCTCTTGTATCTGCAGTGTTTAACGTAGCCTCAGGCATATAAGAAGTGCTTAATAAATGTTTATTGATTGTTTGGTTGATTGAAGCTTAATGTGGTAAGGAAAAAAAAAAACATACATTTAGGGTTTTGTTGCTTTTTTGTTTGTTTTTGGCAAAGCAATTGGGGTTAAGTGACTTACCCTGGTTCACACAGCTAATAAGTGTCAAGTGTTTGAGGCTGCATTTGAACTCAAATCCTCTTGACTCTGGGGCCAGTTCTCTGTAGGCTACTAGCTGCCCCTACATTTAATTTTAATACTCAGAAACACATGATAAGTAAATGAACCAAGATCATTACCAAAGGGATGACAAGGAGGTAGTTTTCATGTTATAATCAATAGGAATTTACTAGCAAATATGACAAGGATATAGAGTTAAAAGAGGAGAACAAATATGAGAAGGATATAGAGTTAAAATAGGAGAATACATATTCTGGATAAAATGATTGATCCAATTTGTAGCTTAGAATGCATGAGGTAGAGAGAGTAACATGATATTGGAAGAGTTGAATGTCAGACAAATGAGAATTTAACTTTAGTAGGATAAAGAGGAATCACTCAAGATTTTTTTTTTTTAAAAAAGCAAATTAATGAATAGATTATTCTGAAGGAGGCAAAAAGAAAGTGAAGGTGAGAATTCTTTAGAAGTTTTTTCTATAGTTGAGATGAGTTAAAGGGAAAGCTTGCACTAGGCTGGTAACATTGAGAATAAAGGTGGAATTATAGAGCTGAAAGACTGAGGTCAAGATGACAAGATTTGGAAATGGAACAGAAAGTGAAAGAAAGGGAAGAATAAAAGTATAATATCAACATTTCACAGGAGACAGGACGAGTGGGTTTCATGCAGTCCTTGGGTGTTGTGTTATATATAGAGCTGGAAGGGACGTTTGATATCATTTGCTCCCATATCCTCATTTTATAGAGGAGAAGAAAGCTGAGGTATAGACAGAACCTCCTCTGTGGTTGGTCATACTTGCACAAGGTCACAAAGAAGTGAGGAACAGAGGGAATGTTATTAATTTTAGGTCTTGTTGCAGTGGGAGAGCAGGTTAGATAGTAAGAATTACCAGGAGCCTGGAGGGCTTCATTGTTCTAACAGCAGAATGGAACCAAGCAGCTTCAGGTGATTGCTTAGTTAGAAAAGGTAATTTGAGATGAGCATTTATAGAGTAAGATGAGAGATTTCTTGTGGGGGGTGGGGGGGAAGAGAAGAGGTGGGGAAAAGGGAGGGTTTACTCCTTAACCATTGGTCAGAACTTGTCCAAAACAAAATTTTGGAAACATGTAGCATGATCTAAGCTTCCCACATCCTGTTTAACACAACCAAAGCCTTCCACCTGGCCTGGTGGGCAACAGCATCTTGCTTCTCTGCTCCCTACAATTAATTGCCAACAAAGACCCTGCTAGGGCCCATTGCATCGTTATTGAGCATTCTTCTCACTACACATTGTGTCTAATATCTTTCCCCTTGAGAATTGTATCCAAACATAGATAATATTTCATTTGTACTTAATTCGTGTTATTTTGGAAAGGATCAGCAGAATAATTTTCTATTTCAGACTCAGATTGTAGGTGCAAAATGATAATAAAATTCAGACCAAGTACTGCTATAAAATGTAAATTACTTATGTTGATAGCCTTAAGGAGTAATATATGTAGGTGACATAAAAGAGTGAATTTGAAGATGGTTTCTTTTTCTTGAGCTTTCTCCTCATTTACCTTATTTAAATATGAACCAACTCATTATTTTGTCATCCAGCATTATACTCATACTATTTAATATTCTATTATTTCTCTTGAGAGACATTTAGAAAATGCCAGCTCAGTTTTAATTTTGTAACACTAATTTCTATTTGGGGTGCTAATTATGGCTTTAAACTACAGTTCAGTTAGAAACATCATTAAGGTTTCTATGAAATATTTCTCAGGGATTGCATGAGTCATTAAATTCAACTTCTGTAAAAAGTATAGGGATTGTTTAATAAGTAGGTATTTGTTGAAAAATATATGTAAATATATAAATATATGTTTGACTATATTTATAGATCCGTATATCTTCCCAAGAAAATCTAAAAAGATTTTTTTTCCTCCAAAAGTATATTTTGGGTAGTTTAAAAACATCCAAAAATGTAAGATGACTTTCATTTACAAAATTTATAAGAATCACATGGTAATCTAAAGAGATCAGAAAATATTTACTTTGTGGTATAGAAAGCAGAATTCTATCATATAGCCATTCATTTATCCTTGGAAATATTTTTTCACTCTAAGAACCATTTTTGCATCCATTCTTTCCTCCCACTATTAATTGGTCATTATTTCACATCTATGCAATACACATCTTATCTAGTGAATATTTTTTTTAAATACCTAGTGTTCTTTATTTCAATAAACATTAAATAAGTGCCTACTATGTGCCAGGAGAACAATTAGATGGTGCGATCGAGTACTGGTCCTGGAATCAGAAAGATTTCTCTTCCTGAGTTCAAATTCAGTTTCAGACACACTTAATAACTGTGATTCTGGGCAAAATCACTTAACCCTTACTTGCCTTATCTGTAAAATGAGCTGGAGAAATAAATAGCAAATAATTTCATTATCTTTGCCAAGAAAACTCCAAATGAGGTCACCAAGATTTGGATACAACTGAATGACAATACCTTTATATAAATAACTCAATGTGATTTTAATATAGAGCCAAGAACTATTATGTAAGATCCTTGTTCTTGTATCATGAGTAAAGACAAATAACAAAGAGATGAAAAGAGAAAGAAATATAAAATATAAAATCTTAGTCTGGTCACTTAAAACTAAACCTGTTTATATTCCCTTGAGGAGCCATGTTAATAATAATGGTGTGCTAATGATCTTCAAACAATAATAACAGTATCTAGCTTTTATATGGTATTTCTGAAGTTTTCAGAGTTCTTTACAAATATTATTTCATATTCATAACACCTCTGGAAGGAAGGTGCTATTATTGTCTTCATTTTATAAATAAGGTAACTGAGGCAGACAGGTTTAGTGACTCACTTAGAGTCGCACAGTTAGCAAGTATTTGAAGCTGGATTTGAAATTGTATCTTTCTGATTTGAAGCCCAGCTCTCTGGGCTATACCATCTAACTTTCTTTGAATGCTACTGAATAGCCATCTGGAGTACAGACAGAGGTGGCAGTCTCACGGACAGAAGTAATATATTGAGTTGTTAAACTGTTGTGGGATTAGAGAGTAAGGTCCCCTGACAGAACTGAATTTATCAGGCTCTATACTTCTAATGTGGTTTCCTGGCCATCTAGTATTAGTTCTAAGATAGGGAGACTTCAAGAAGGACTTAGGAAAACAGAGAAGCCAACAGAAACTGCAGACACCTAACTTATAATCCTATTAGCTTCATCAAAGCTTGTATTTCCTATCCCAAGGTCCTGATGATTTGGTGGTATCAGCAATGAACAATGAAAAGACCTGCCATTGTTAAGGAAAAAATACCAAAGACATGGAAAAAAGACTTCTCAACATTACAAGGACGCAACCAGGGTAGCCTACCCAGATACAAGTATATCTTAATGATTCAGAGGCCTTAGGGTACATATATGTAATTTAGTTAGATTGGCTAACCTTACCTATCAGATTTTATATTTACTCTTTCAATAAATGGTATCAGCAAGTTCCAATCTGGACTTTCACTTTAAATCACTATTAATCTCTAGTTCACAAAAACAGTTTTTCTGGCAGTTGCCCCTGAATATCAGGATAAAAAAAAATCTTCAAAGAGCTTTATGGTCCCATCTGATTTAGTCATCACTTCAAAAGTTCTTCTGAAGTTTTAGGTAGTAAGAATTTCTTTGTTATCAATTAATTATAAGATCATTAAGCTTTATCACAGTACCTACACACAGAAAGGGTACTAACTTTTACTTTAGTGTGTAAATCAGGAACTGTTTGTACTGTCTAAGCTCTATTTTGAAAAAGCTGTCTCCACGTGTCTCAACTGGTGATTGCATTAGAAGTGAAGCAATTACACAAGCAGTCAGTTGGATTGCCTTATGATGTGGGAATTTCAGTATTTGTGGTTGAATGGGTATTCAAAGATCAGGTAAACCAATCTTATATTTGATTAATTTTTGCAGTGGTTGAATTGTCTACTTTACTGCACATAGACCTATATTAAAGAAAGATTATTATTTGAAGTAAGTTTTAGCATTCCTGTATGAATTTTTTTTTTTTTTGGCTGAGACATTTGGGGTTAAGTGACTTGCCCAGGGTCACACAGCTAGGAAGTGTTAATTGTCTGAGGGCAGATTCGAACTCAGGTCCTCCTGACTTCAGGACTGGTGCTCGATTCACTGCACCACTTAGCTGCCCCTCCTATATGATTTTAAATCAACATTGGGGCTGCATTTTTTTCCCTCTTTGAGAATTAAGTTTTGGAAATTTATGATGAAAATTGGTGGATAAATAATTGGTCTTAGAAATAGTTCTTCTATATACATATTCTTCAGCAGTGTAGTTCAGTAGATTAAAGCACTGGCTTAGAATCAGGAAAACCGGGGTTCAAATGTAGCCTCAGATATTTGCTAGCTGTGTGACCCTGGGCAAGTCTCTTAACTTCTACCTAATTTTTTTCCTTGTAAAATGGGGATAATAATAGGACCTTCTGAACTTGAGTTCTTTTTTTGAGTTGCTGTATTTTCCAGAAATACTTGACCCAGAATATGAGGGAAGAAGCCCCTTTCCTCCTGAGCTGGCATAACACATGTTGTTTGCATCTCAAGCTGTCCAGCTGGGCTATGTGGCCTTGGGAGTCAAGATATATGCCAGACAGTCTGCTCTGGACTTGTGCATCTGAGGCAGACCATCCTGTCTTCACAGCCTAGCAGTTCCCTAGGGAAAAGAGTTCTTCTCTTTTGGGAGAGTTTTGTCATTTTCTTGACTCCAGGCCTGGTACTTCCTGTACCTAGCTGCTCCTTAATTTATATTATATTACATTATATGGTTATAATTATATATTGTAATTATTTATAGTGTTTTAATGTTTATAAAATACTTTGCACAAATAATTTCATTAGTTTTCCACAACTCTGTGAAGTCATTACTATAACTATTTCCACTTCATGGATAGGAAAGCAATACTCAGGTTAAATGTTCTTGTTCAGAGTCACACAGCCTGCTGTCACATAGCATCAAATCTTAACTGGAATAGAATCAGCACCTGGTGCTCACGGAAGGAGCCTGATGGCATTCAAAACCCCTTCAGCTGGAGAGGGATTGACTTCAACTGAGTAAACTGTCAGTGGCTTCAACATTAATTGATAATATTCTGTTAATAACACTTTGGAATTGTTCACCCTATCTCTCTAGGGTCATGTTATTACTAATCAATGTGAATCCATCAGCATGAGTAGTTGAGACGCACCCTAGTCATTGGTCTAGAAAAAGCATTCAAGGCATCATAAAACTCTTTAGATTGTTACTATCAGTTTAAAACTGAGTTTCATCTGCCTTCTTACTGAGTCAAGACTCTTGCATCTTTCTATGCTCACTTGTATTTGACTTTTGGTGGAATTGAATGCTGCCTTTTTAGAGATGGTTGAACTATTCTCCCTGGTAAACCCTGTGAAGCTCTCATTTTTCATTTAGCAGCTTCTGAATTTCCCCATCATTTTTGTCAAACCAGTCTTGTTTCTGACACAGATGAGCAAGTGCAGTGCTGCACACCAAATCTATGAAAGCTGCACACTCCTTTATTGCTCCACTCTTGCCAACCGTGTGTTGGCTCAATTTTCTCTTCAAGTTGGCCACAAACTGTTCTCACTCAGACAAATGCTCTAATCTGTTGACATTAATCCTTCTGGTAGTCATTTCTCTTTGGGGTCGCCACTTTTGTTGAGTTCAAATATCCAGCTTGGAGAGCATACGTCTATGATTAGTCCTGCACTCTGTGCCACACACTGCCTTGTCACTCTTACATTTCATCCTGTCTCTTCTCCTTACAATCACATAGTCTATTAAATGCCATTATTTACCCACAAGGGTACAGCTGTGAAGTTTTAATTGCATTTAGATAAATGGAAGATAGTATTGGTGATGCACCAGTAATGAGATGAAGTCCTCATAAGAGAAGTCCTCTTAGTTCAGGAGTAAGAGACCTTTGCTGTTGCTGTTTTTCTACTCCATTTCTTCCAAGGACTCCCTGCCATATCTAGTAGTCTGAGCCTATTCTAGTATTAAAGTTACCCAGAATTTTAATCTTGTCTTTTTTTGGTTCATTGATGATAAGGATATTTAGGTCTTCATGAAATTTTCCTTTGACCTCATCAAAGCTTGCTATGGTGGGAGCATACACACTGATAATGGTAGTATGGCATTTTCCTGTAAGTGATAATCACATTGTTATGAGCCTGCTTTGACTCCTTTTGGTAGGCATACAAGCCTGTTGACTAGGTTAGTTTTGAGTGCAAAACCTACATTAACTTCACATTGTTCCTTGTTACTATGGCCAGGTCTATTGGACTTTGTGTTGTCTATAAGTATGTGTGTGTACATGAAAATGTACTAGTGGTGAGTAGAATCATCTTTTCAGAAGTTTTTGTACATTTTTTGTTTCAACTGTAGGACCCTTCCTGCCATGGTAATCAGGCTGGGGTTGGAGAAGCAGATAATTTTTAGGGTACTTTTCTAGCTCTTTCCTTACATCATGAGATAAGCATTATAGTCCTTAACAGGCTGCTTTGACACTGACACCCAGGAAACTACTGAATCCTATTGCTGCTTCTAGTGAGATGATCATATAGCTTTGGCTACCTGTGTGCAGTGTTGTTACAGCTTCCAGTTTATCTGCACCTGCTGCTTTGTCACTTGTCTGTCACTACAGGACTTTGAGAGAGCTAAAAATGGTAAAGTCATATGGGTGAAGTCTTTTGATTCATGCATAAATTGGATTTAAGTGAAGTAGAGTTGTACAGAGTTGTTGGCCTTGCTCTCTCTTCCAGTCATCACAGTGCAGAAGCAAGACAGAATCCAAATTACTGGTGATGGCTTGAGATGTCTAACCAAGCTCTAAGCGCTCCACAGTGCCTGCTTCACCTGCCTTCATGGCTATTGGAACAAGTTGTTCTCATTTGTTGTGATCTGGGAGCTACCTGCCAGTGGCTGCTGGAGGTCTAACTCAGACCTGTAGAATGGCTCCCTTCATGTGAGCGGATGATGATTATACAAGGAGACTGAACGGCGGTTGCATTCTCTGACCTCTCTCTTCTTCCCTCTGCCTCCAATTTATTTCATTCCCAATCCATCTGCAAAGGCTGCTTTGCTACTCCTTCAAATTTATGATTCACAGCAATAGAGGCTCTCGGAGAATTGACCTGCCCCTTCACTTAGGCATGGTCCTTAATACTCATTCACCCATTCCACCAGGGGAAGGCTTTTACATGTTTGGGATAGACATGCTCTTAAGCCACTAATGGGTTTGAGACCCCTTGGTTGCCTTCAATCTGGTTTAACCCATGTGCTGGAATGACCAGTAGTATGGCCACCATGCAGGGTACTGCTTCTTGGAGCCACAGGTGAAAGTTAGTGGATCAGGTGCATACTAAAGGTGAAAAGCAGTCCTGAAAAGGGGATAAGTAGCTCTCATAACAAGAGACACTAGTCTTCCCTGAACACATCTTACACTAATGCACTATTAGTGGAATTGTAAACTCATCTAACCATTCTGGAGAGCAATTTGGAATTGTGTTCAAAGGGCTATAAAAGTGTGTATTCCTTTTGAATACAATACCAGTAGTACTTCTTTATCCCAAAGAAAAGGGAAAAGGACCTATTTGTACAAAAATATTTGTAGCAACTCTTTATGGTAGCAAAGAATTAGAAATTGAGTGGATACCCATCAATTGGGGAATGAATGGCTGAAGAATTGGTATATACTTGAAATAGAATTCTATTGAAGTATAAGAAATGATGAGCAGGGTGATTTCAAATAAATTTGAAAAGACTTAAATGAACTGATGCAAAGTGAAGTGAGTAAAACCAAGAGAACTTTGTACAGAATAATAGCAATATTGCAACAGTGATCAACTGATGAATGATTGAGCTATTCTCAGCAATATAATAGTCCAAAGTATTTCTGAAAGACTCATGCTAAAAAATGCTATCCACATTTCAAAGAAAGAAGTGATAGAGTTGAGTGCAGATTGAAGTGTATTATTTTTTGCTTTATATTTTCTTGGGTTTCTTTTTTTTTTTGGGGGGTCTTACGTCTTTCACAATATGACTAATATAGAAATATATTTTTCATGATTGCATGTATATAACCCATATCAAACTATTCACCATCTAAGGAAGGAATGAAGGATAAAGAGAACTTGGAATTTAACATTTAAAAAATGTTAAAAATTGTCTTAACATGTAATTGGGAAAAATATTAACAATAAAGTTTGCAAAAAAAAAAAGAGAAAAATCTATTTTAAACTGCAGGAAAGTAGGGGGAGGAAAATAAAAGGATGGCTATTAGGAGGGAGGGTAGATCAGGAGAGGTGGTTAAAAGCAAAATACTTTTACTGAGGGATAGGGTAAAAGGAGAGAGAGAAGGATAAATGGAGGGGAGGGGGAAACCAAATGGAGGGAAATACACAGAAATACAATATGAATGGGATGAACTCACCCATGATACAGAAGTGGATAGCAGAGTGGATTCACACACACACACACACATACACATACACACACACACACACACGGAGTAAAGGGAAGGGTTTGAAACAAAATCTGTTTTGCTTCAATTGAAGTAAAATAACAAACAAAAACGGGTAGTAGTCATGATCCAGGCATAGGCAAAGAAAAATTAGATCTAATTAAAAAAGAGAAACAGGGAAACTACATTTTGTTGAGTTATCACAGACAATGAATTAATATCAGTATTAAACATATATTTACCGAATTGTATAGCATCCAAATTCTTTTCTTTTTAGCATCCAGATTATTAAAGTTAAATAAATCATAAGAGAAAATAGACAGTAAAACTATAATAGTAGGGTACCTTAACTTTCCTCTCTCAGAACTAGATACATTTAACTAAAAATAATCAAGAGATTAAAGAGATGAACAGAATTTTAGAAAATTTAGTTATGACAAACTTCTTGAAAATGAATATAGAAAATAAAAATTAACGGATATAGAAAAAATATGCCTTATTTTCAGCAGTATGAGGCATCTACACAAAAACTCATATATTAGGGCATTAAAACCTAACAACCCAATTCAGAAAGAAGAAATAGTAAAAACATCTTTTTTAGATTATAATAAAATAAAATTAGATTTAATAAAAGGCTATTAAAACAGATTAAAATTAATATAACTAATCTACTCTTACAAAATGAGTGGGTCAAAGAAGAAATCATAGGAATGATTTCACTGACGAGAATAACAACATACTAAAAAAAATATATAGAATATATTGGTTTACTTCTGGTTGCATGTTTTTGAAGAGAAGAAAAAAATTACAACTCTATTTTATCTTGCAGCTGATACAGGTGATGATTACAATATGGAAAATTTGATGGCTGAATATATTGAAATGGATCGAGATATGAACCAGTATATAATGGCAGTTGAAGCTACATTAAATGAGGTATGTTTAATAGTTGTACTAGCCTACTTTATATTTCCTTCTTGTTTAAAAATCTCAAGTGACAGAAATTTGAAAATATTTCTGAATGAGGCAAGCCCAGTTAAACCTGAGATGATAAATTTGTATCTAATTCTGTTTCATCTTCTGTACCATATTATTTTGTTTGTGTGTTTTTGCTAAGGCATTTGGGATTGTGACTTGCCCAGGGTCACACAGTAGGAAGTATTAAGTATCTAAGGCCAGATTTGAATTTAGGTCTTCCTGACTTCAGAGCTGGTGCTTTAATCACTGACCCACCTAGTTGCCCCACATATTATTTTGTTTAAATGTGTTCAGACTATAATTATTCTAGTTCATTCCTGCTCCAAGAAGCAGTAGCCTGCATGGTGGCCATACATACCACTGGTCATTTCAGCACATGGGTTTGATTGATTGATTGATAAAAAAACAATTAAAGAAACAACTTCCTCCCAAATCTCAAACTTGATAATGATGTTCTTTGTTAGCTCTTCTTAAATATTTAACTCAGAATTAACTTGGTTACTCATTCTTTATTTTTAACTTTTATACATTCATTAGAAATTGAGGTAAAAATGTGAAGAATTTATGGTTGGCTTTAAAAATGTGAAAGGCTGACTTTTTTATATTTCTGGAAGTCAGAGTTAATTTTGTTGATTCTTAATGTCATAGGAACAACATATTTGGTAGTTAGGAACATAGCAATGTCCTATTCAATTCCATGTTAAGTAAGAAATAAGCAATCAGATTACAGTAATACTTCTCAGAAATCCTTTGTCCTCTGAGCAGTATAAGCTCCTCATTAAATTGATTTTATTTCACTTGTATAAAATAGTAATCTGTGCTTTTGGTTTCTTATTCGTTATTTTTTTGAGTGGGCACCTGAAAATACTCCATAAAGTAAACCCCACAGAAGTTGTGTTTTTTTTAGTAGCATAATATGTTAAGTTTTAAAATGCAAGTTAGTAAAAGTGTTTGTTACACAAACATATAAAAATACTGTACGCAGTAACAGCAAGATTATGTGATGATCAACTATGATAGATTTAGCTCTTCTGAGCAATATAATGATTCAAGACAGATCCAGCAGATTTGAGATAGAAAATGCCATCTATATCCAAAGAAGTAATTAAGGAGACTGAATGCAGCTCAAAGCATAGTATTTTCATTTTTGTTTGCTTTTTTTTCCTCCTGGTTTTTCCCTTTTGTTGCTTTTTCTTTTACAGCATGATTAATATGGAAATATGGTTTGAATGATTTGTACATTAGTCTATATAGGATTACTTGCTGTCTTGGGGAAGGGGGTGATAAAAGGAGGAAGAAAAAGATCTGGAGCTCAAAATTTTATAAGAATGAGTGCTGAAAACTATCTTTGCAGGGGAAGCTAAGTGGCGCAGTAGATAGAACACCATCCCTGAACTCAGGAGGACCTGAGTTCAAATCTGGCTTCAGACACTTAACACGTCCTAGCTGTGTGACCCTGGTCAAGTCACTTAACCTCAATTGCCTCAGCAAAAAAGAAAAAAAAAAAGAGAGAGAAAAGGAAAGAAAACTATCTTTCCCTGTAGTTGGAAAAATAAAATACTATTGAAATTTAAAAAAAATTTCATCCCTCCTCCCTTTTGCCTTTTTTTGCTCCTTTTATTAATAATATTACCTTTCACTCCTAAATATAGATTCCATTTGCAGTTTATCTTGGTGTACTTGTGATATTACCATCTATACCAGAAAATTCAAACACACATCAAAAATCGAAACCAGATTAAAATATAACTAGGAAATACTTAAAATAAAAATGCAACATAAATAATGCTAATATAATATATATTTACTAATACTAATATATGTGTAATGAATATGATGACTGTAGCAAAGCAGGGAAGATTATATAAATTTATACAGAGGGCTATGATCTGAACCAAGAAAACAACATAAATCATGGCTGCAATAATGCTATTGGAAAGAAGAACTATGAAACAAAAGAGATTGTTCAAAATTACAGAGAACAAACAAGGAAAGAGATAAGTGAAGACACTTCACTATCCACAAATATAGAACAATGTATGTTTTTTCAATGTGTTTATCAGTTTTGCTGGGGGGGAAGGGGTTCTTTGAAAATATTATTAGATGGTATTTTTTTGGGGGGGAGGAATAGGGATCAGAGGGGAAAATTATGGTATTGGTAAAATACTAAAATGGTATAATAAACATTATTTTTAATACAAAATCATTTGGCATTGGTTAAGAAATAAAGGAACAGTGAAATAGATTAGGAAAAAAACAGATTAATCACCTAGTATTTAGTAAATCTCAAGACCTTAGTGACTGTGGAAAGGATTCATTCAATAAAATCTGCTGGAAACCCTAAAAAAGCAGTGTGATAGAAATTAAGTATGGATAAATGATGTCAAACTGAAATAGAACTTCCTGAAAACTGCATATTGACTTAGAAAACCATTTAGTAAACATTTATTAATAACTTACTATGTGCCGGGCAGTATTCTAAAGTAGTGGGGATTCAAATAAGAAAAGGAAAGATCCTGTCCTCGAAGAGCTTACAATCTAATGAGAGAAACACTATATAAAAGGAAGTTAGAAGGGGCTGGGAGGACAAGAAAATATTTGGTGTGGAGCATGTTGGTGGTAAAGTTGAATCCAAAAAGTGCAGCTAATAAGAAATGAAAAGCTCTTTGGATTTCTGAGCATTCATATAGAGTTTTTAGGAGGGGGTTTTTGCTCTGCCCTTCAGTCATAATGATAGAGGCAACTGAGACTTCTGATGATAATGAATATCAAAGCTCAGGGAATTCCAATGATGAATTTTCCTGGGATTACTTGTACTGGGAATTGGGGCGGGGTGAACATAATGACAGTGGATAGGAATCCAAAGCTAATGGGAAATGAAGACTTCACTGGGTTTCTTAGCCATTTATATGTGGATGCTTTGGGAGGAGTTAGGAGTTTGGGGGAGGAATTAAGAGGGATTGTTAGGAGCATTTAGTTTATTTTATACCAGACTAAATTCCTTCTGTTTATTATAACAAAATAATGGAGGAGATGGAGGGAGAAAGGGGGGGGGGATTGAGAGAGAAGGACAAGAGAGTGGGGAGAAGGAAGGAGAGAGACAGAGACAAAGAATGAACAGGAGGAAGGGGAGGAGGGAGTAAACTCTCCAAACTATTTTCCATTGAACTGGAATAATGGTCAAGCTACTCTTCTGGCAGATTTTTTTTCTTTTCTTTTCTTTTTTTTTAATAGTTTTTTATTGACAAAACATATGCATGGGTAATTTTTCAACATTGATCCTTGCAAAACTTTCTGTTCCAACTTTTCCCCTCCTTCCTTCCTCCCCCTCCCTCCCCTCCCCAGACAGCAGGCAGTCCCATATATATTAAATATGTTAAAGTATATATTAAATACAATATATGTATACATATTTATACAGTTATCTTGCTGCACAAGAAAAATCAGATTTAGAAAGAATGTAAAAATAACCTGAGAAGAAAAACAAAAATGCAATCAAACAATAACAGAAAGAGTGGAAATGTTATGTTATGGTCCACACTCATTTCCCAGTGTTCTTTCACTGGGTGTAGCTGGTTCTCTTCATTACTGATCAATTGGAACAGATATGGATCCTCTCATCGTTGAAGAAAGCCACTTCCATCAGAATACATTCTCATATAGTATTGTTGTTGAAGTATATAATGATCTCCTGGTTCTGCTCATCTCACTTAGCATCAGTTCATGTAAGTCTCTCCAAGTCTCTCTGTATTCATCCTGCTGGTCATTTCTTACAGAACAATAAAATTCCATAACATTCATATACCACAATTTACTCGGCCATTTTCCAGTTGATGGGCATCCACTCACTTTCCAGTTTCTAGCCACTACAAAAAGGGCTGCCTGGCAGATTTCTAGATGTAACATCAAAAGGATGATTTTTAACTATCAAGAAAAGGAAAGTAATGGTAAAGAACTAGTGTGTTTATCAAGTGTTGATCATATCAGAATACCTTTAATTCCTTTTTTTATGGTATTACCTATAGATATATTGAGAATGTTTTATAAAGTTTACCTAGATTTTAGTGAAATCTATCTTTGTTAATAGATAGAAAAATGTTTAATTCTTTAAAAATATACATATATATAATTTTATCTGAACCTGTAATTTCTTAATTGAATGTAAATCTCAGTGACAAAAGTTGCTTTGTAATTCATACCTCATAATTCGAGAAAATTGCCTAGAGCAAGTTAATATACCTTCCCAAGGTTACAGTAAGTACTGTTTGTGTGGTGACTTGAACTCTGGTCTTCCAAACTGTAAGGCCAAGTTTCTCTATGCGATATATATCATTCTGTTGCTCTCATGGTCTTTGCCTGTGACCCTGCAAGGGTTATTCTCTTTTTTTTTTTTTTTTAATTTTTATTTAATAATTACTTTATATTGACAGAATCCATGCCAAGGTAATTTTTTTTACAACATTATTGCAAGGGTTATTCTCAATGGGTCTGTAGTCACACATCATTTCTGTACCTTCAGTTGCAATAAGTCTGGTAACAATTCTTTTAGTGCTCTCCAGGTTCTCTTTTATTTTCTTTTTGCTTGCCTTATGCTTTAGCTTCCTCTTAGCTATATGTTCTTTCCTTTCCAGCCCACATGTCATTTTATTCAGCAGAAGCAAAAACAAGAATGGAATAATACTTAAACTCACTGCTGTTAGTCAATATGACCCTGTCCTTTCAGCACTATCTTAACCCTTTGTTCTTGTTCTTTACCCCATTATAGCATAAAAATCTTTTTGATGTATATTGTGTTCCTGAGCAAACCCATGTCATTCTGAGCTTTAATATTAATACTATTCTTATAGACTATCTAGATTTTGCTATTCCTTCTCAGTTACCTACACTTTGATCCAACCTTATTCTGTGCCATTATTATTATACTAAGTTGGTGTATAAGTTTCTTTCCAATCCACCTGAGTTTCCTTAAATAAATTCCCCTTTTCCTTAATAAATATCTTTTGTTCTAACTATATTGTTACTGAGTCTGTGCCCCAAAATGACCAAAGAAAGATGGAAACTGTATACATATACAAAAATATAGTTAGCAGATCTTTTCATAGAGGCCAGAAACTTGAGAGTGTCCTGTTAAGTCATAGCTAAACAAATTATGATATGAGAATGAACAGAATAATTTTATTTCATAAAATGATGTTGAAATGGACAATTTCAAAGGAAACTGGGAAGACAGACCTCTATGAACTGATGAGGAGCACAGTAAGAAGAACTAGGTAAACAATTAATAAGATAACTTTATAGAGGAAAAAACATTTAAAAGATTTTTAAAACTCTGATCAATGCAATGATAAACCTTGAGTCCAGAAGACTGAAGATGAAACATGGAACTAACTCCTTGTCAGAGAAGTAATTGATTTAATATGCACAGAGTGACATACATTTTTGGGCATGAGAATTATGAAACTCTGTTTTGCTGAACTATGTTTATGATAGTTTTTTTTTCCTTGTTTAAATGAACGAGGGTCAAGGGCAAGGACAGATTAAATACACACAGAAATAAGCAATCTTTTAAATAAGAGAAATAAAATTCTGATGCCAAAGAAAACACAAAAAGTTATAACTCTAATATAGCCTAGCTTCTTAAAACTGATTTAGGACTCTTTAGGGGGGCTTGAAACTACATGTGGAGGTCACGAAATTATGATTTATATCAGTAAATGTTCGGTTTGTATATCTATATGTCCTGAATTATGTAAAAATTTCTTCAGTGAAAAGGGATCGTAAGTGCAAAAAAGTTTTAAAAATCTGCTATAGAGGATATTCCAGTGATGTTTAGTGGCAGTTTTTGATATGCAGAAGTTTAAATTTTTCAAAGACCATTCAAACCAACTAAATTTAGTTGTACTGGATTGCATGCAAAAGTGCAGTTGAAAATGAAGAAGCCTATAACTCAGAAAAGAAAGACCTTCAGAAGGAATGGGAAGGTGGAATAAGTCACCTACTACAGTATGGCACAGGTTTCTTGGTAATGGAAGATTACCAGTAAAGATGACCATTTTAAAACAAAGTAAAGCAGCTGTTGATATGAAAAGAATTTGTCAGATCAAAAGAAATGCAAATACTGGAGTACTGAAGATTTAGAAAAGTGTTGTTTTTTTGGTTAAAACTTTTTCACTGAAGGGAGGATTGATGTCTGAACAAGTATTAGTAAGTCAATAAGAATTGATTTTCTATAAACTACCCAGAAAAATGTTTGGGGGATTTTTCTTTTACTTCCATTAACTTAGAACTTTTTTCCCCATTGAGGAAAGAAGAACTTTGAGAAAGAATAGATTTACTGAGAAAAAGCAGAAATTCCCAAATATTTTTACTTCCTTGCAACTCTTTATTGTTACCAGAGTTTAAGGAATTTATCCTAAAGACAGAAAGAGATTAACAGGCTTCCCTACTCTGGTAACTGATTTAAACCCCATTGAAAACATAAGCTGTTACCAAGATGCCACTGGGAAAAATGGACTGTTTGTAAAAAGGTAATTTTCTATCTAATGTAATAAAAGTGTGGCTCCATCATGAAGTATTAAAGATTGTCAAAATTTTGTGATTTGATTGTTTAGGTAAAATGAGTGTTTTAGCAGAAATAGGACATATTTCATTTTAATAGATTTTAAAGCTATAAAACACTTTAAGGTCTATTATTACAAGCCAGTAAACATAAAGAAAAATAATAAAATAAACATGCATTAAACATTTGGTGTGTGCTAGACACTGAGCTAAATATTTTGATCCTCACAATAACACTAGATGCTATTATCCTTGTTTTAGAATTAAGGAAACTTGAGTGTTGGAAGTGTTGAGTGAATGGTTACTGATTGATTTTGAATCTAAAAACAAGTGATATTGTCATAGTTATAGCATCATAGTTAGACAATTAGAAGTGACCTTAGAAGCTATCCAATTCAAACTACTCATTTTGCAAGTTTGAAAAAGTGACCCAGAGAATAGAAATGACTTTCTGAGGGCCACACAGGTGGGATACTACAGAGGACCTCTAATTCTAGTACAACAGTATGAATTATAGATCATCTTGATGGAAAGAAGAAATGCATAAGTTCAGGCAACAAGTCAAAATGCTGGCCCAAAGTCATGATCTAGCAATAAAATAAAATTCTATTGTTTAGACTAAAATACTCTCTGTTCTTCTTCTTCTTTTTTAATAAGAGCTTTTTTTCCCAAAATATTGAAAATATTTTCCAGTTTTCAACATTCCCCCTTACAAAACCTTGTATTCCAAAATTTTCTTCCTCCTTTCTCCTCACCCTTTCCTCTAGACAGCAAATAATCCAATATATGTTAAACATGTCCAATTCTTTTGTGTGTGTGTGTGTGTGTGTGTGTGTGTGTGTATTATATATATATATATAATGATTCTTACAAGGTACTAAGTGGAATTGATAGAGACAATAATTATCTAATTTATCATTGTTCAGTAGGATTGATCTGCTCTTACAAGGAGATGTTATAGGCCAGAACTTGAAACAAGGTACTAAGTGGAATTGAAGAGACAATGGTTAAATCTAATTTGGCATTGATTTAATCCTACAACAAATAATGGTTTCCTAGTGATGTAATGATTGGCATGTACTCATTGTGCAGTATATAAGCAGAAGCTCTTAGGGCCAGACACAGAAGCCCACAAACCCACTCTCGGAGGCAGAGTCAGATTCATTCCAACTTCCACCCCTGTGCTGGCTGGAGATTCATGGAAGAGAGGCTGAAGCTGGCAGAGACAAAGGACTAGCGGCAAAAGCTCTCAGAACCCAGGAGAGAGATAGGCCTCTAAGAAAGCTAACCAGGCTATTTTGAAGGAGACAATAAAGGATCTCAACTTGGAGTTCATTTGGCTGCATTTGGGGTGATTACACTGAGCTGAAATGAAGGCTGCCTCTAGAAGCCCCCCAAGAAACCTGCTCCCAGAGAACATTATATTTTAGAGAATAATATTACACACACACACACACACACACACACACACACACACACATTTCCATGTTTATCATGCTACACAAGGAAAATCAGATCAAAAAAGGAAAAAAAAGCAAGCAACAAAAAAATGGTGAAAATACTATGTTGTGATCCACATTCAGTTCCAAGATGAAAACTCCCAAGATTATTATAGCCAAATTCTGGAACTTCCAAGTCAAGGAAAAAATATTTCAAGTATCCAGAAAGAAGCAATTCAAGTATAGTGGAGTCACAGTCAGGATAACATGAAATTTAGCAGCTTCTACATTGAAGTATCAGAGGGCTTGAAATATGATCTTCTAGATGAATAAAGCTAGGGTTGCAATAAAAAATCACCCTCTCCTGCAAAACTGAGTATAATTCTTCAAGGAAAAATGTGGATATTCACTGAAAAAAGAAGATTTTCAAGTATTCTTGATGAAAAGATAAGAGCTGAATGGAATTTGGTTTTCAAATACAGGATTCAAAAGAAGCTTAAGGAGGTAATCAGGAAAGGGCTATCATAAGGATCTTAAAGTTTATCTGTTTACATTGCTACATGGGAGGATAATTCTTGTAACTAATAAGAACTTTCTTATTATTATGGTAATTAGGAGGACTATATAGGCACAGGTGTTAATTGAATGTGAAGGGATAATATCTAAGAAAACAATTAGGAGTGAGAAAAGAATGTACTAAGAAAGAAAAGGAAGAGGTGTGATGGTGTAAATTATCTGCCATAAAAGAGAAATGTAAAAACTTTTACAATGGAGGGGAGGAAGATAGAAAAAGAGGGGAAGTGAGTGAACTTTACTCATCAAAATTGATTCAAATTGGAAATAACATACTCATTCAATGTGTGTATGAAAATCTATAATACCCTGCAGGAAAATAAGAGAGCAAGAGGATATAATAAGGAAGGAGGGTGATAGAAGAGAGTTCATATTGAGGAAAGGGTGGTCAGTGGTAAAATATTTTTGAGGAGGGTCAGGATGAAAGGAGAGAAAGAATAGAATAAATGGGGAGAAATAGTTTGGGAAAAGAATTTTTTTAAATAACTTTTTAGTGACAGAACCCATGCCAGAGTAATTTTTTACAACATTATCCCTTGCACTCGCTTCGGTTCCGATTTTTCCCCTCCCTCCCTCCATCCCCTTCCCCCATATGGCAAGCAGTCCTATACATGTTAAATATGTCACAGTATATCCTAGATACAATATACCTGTGCAGAACTGAACAGTTCTCTTGTTGGACAGGGAGAATTGGATTCAGAAGGTAAAAATAACCCGGGAAGAAAAACAAAAATGCAAATAGTTTACATTCATTTCCTAGTGTCTTTCTTTGGGTGTAGCTGATTCTGTCCATCCTTGATCAATTGAAACTGAGTTAGATCTTCTCTTTGTTAAAGAAATCCACTTCCATCAGAATACATCCTCATGCAGTATTGTTGTTTTTTTTTTTTTTTTTAATAACCTTTTATTGATAGAACGCATGCCAGGGTAATTTTTTACAGCATTATCCCTTGCATTCACTTCTGTTCCGATTTTTTCCCCTCCCTCCCTTCCTCCACCCCTTCCCCCAGATGGCAAGCAGTCCTTTACATGTTGAATGGGTTGCAGTATATCCTAGATACAATGTATGTGTGCAGAACCGAACAGTTTTCTTGTTGCACAGGGAGAATTGAATTCAGAAGGTATAAATAACCCAGGAAGAAAAACAAAAATGCAAGCAGTTTATATTCATTTCCCAGTGTTCTTTCTCTGGGTGTAGCTGCTTCTGTCCATCTTTGATCAATTAAGGCTCTCTTTATCGAAGAGATCCACTTCCATCAGAATGTATCCTCAAACAGTATCGTTGTTGAGGTATATAATGATCTCCTGGTTCCTCATGCAGTATTGTTGTTGAAATTTAATGATCTCCTGGTTCGGCTCATTTCACTTAGCATCAGTTCATGTAAGTCTCGCCAAGTCTCTCTGTATTCATCCTGCTGGTCATTTCTTACAGAGCAATAATATTCCATAACATTCATATACCACAATTTACCCAGCTATTCTCCAATTGATGGGCATCCATTCATTTTCCAGTTTCTAGCCACTATAAACAGGGCTGCCACAAACATTTTGGCACATACAGGTCCCTTTCCCTTCTTTAGTATTTCTTTGGGATATAAGCCCAATAGAAACACTGCTGGATCAAAGGGTATACACAGTTTGATAACTTTTTGGGCATAATTTCAGATTGCTCTCCAGAATAGTTGGATTCGTTCCCAACTCCACCAACAATGCATCAGTGTCCCAGTTTTCCCACATCCCCTCCAACATTCATCATTATTTTTTCCTGTCATCTTAGCCAATCTGACAGGTGTGTAGTGTATCTCAGAGTTGTCTTAATTTGCATTTCTCTGATCAATAGTGATTCGGAACACTCTTTTTTTTTTTTTTTTTTTTTTTCAGAACACTCTTTCATATGAGTGGAAATAGTTTCAATTTCTTTGTCTGAAAATTGTTTGTTCATATCCTTTGACCATTTATTAATTGGAGAATGGCTTGATTTCTTATAAATTAAAGTCAATTCTCTATATATTTTGGAAATGAGGCCTTTATCAGAACCTTTAACTGTGAAGATGTTTTCCCAGTTTGTTGCTTCCCTTCTAATCTTGTTTGCATTAGTTTTATTTGTACAAAGGCTTTTTAATTTGATGTAATCAAAATTTTCTATTTTGTGATCAGTAATGGTCTCTAGTTCATCTTTGGTCACAAATTTCTTTCTCTTTCACAAGTCTGAGAGATAAACTATCCTATGTTCCTCTAATTTATTTATAATCTTGTTTTTATGCCTAAATCATGGACTCATTTTGATCTTATCTTGGTATATGGTATTAAGTGTGGGTCCATGCCTAATTTCTGCCATACTAATGGGAAAAGAATTTTGAAGTAATTTTTCTGATGAAAGTTTCTTTTCTCAAATGTTTAGGGAATTGAATAAAAAAAAAAAAAGAGCCATTTCCCAGTTGATAAATGATCAAAAGATATGTCCAAAGTTCTATAAAATCATGCATATCCTTTGACCTAACTATACCACTACTATGAATGAATCCCAAGAGAGATTAAAAACAAGAAAAAGAAGGACCTATATGTACAAAAAATATTTGTAGCAGCTCTTTTGTCAGATTAAGAATTGGAAATTGAGAGGATGGTATCATTTGGGGAATAGCTGAATAAACTCTGCTAAGTGGTTATATTTTAATATTATTGTTCTTTGGAAATGATGAGCAGGATATTTTCAGAAAAATCTGGACAATCTTCCATGTACTCAAACAAAGTGAAATGTATTATATACAAAATAATAGCAATGTTCTGGGATTATCAGTTTTGAATGACTTTGCTATTCTCAGCACTGCAGTCGTCCATGACCTACTTTGAAGGATTTATGGTGAAAAATGTTATCCATATGCAGAGAAAGAACTCCTTGTGTCTGAATACAGATTGAACCATATTCTTTTTTTTAAACATAATTTTTTTTGGGGGGTGGGAAATTTATGTTTTCTTTTATAACATGACTTCTGTGGAAATGTGTTGCATTACATCACATGTGCCTTCTTAATGAGGGGTGGGATGAGGAGAAAGAGAATCCAGAACTCAAAGTTTTAAAAACAAATGTAAAAAATTGTAACTGGGGAAAATAATTTTTAAAAAAAACCCTAAGTGATTTCTTTTCACTTATATCCTCCCTTCAGTCACCTCCCCAAATTTCCCCATTACTCTAAAGAGCAATACCATCCTTTCATTCTTTCAGACTTCCAATCCAGTTATCTTGCTTGTTTGCTCACTATCTTTCATATCACTCCTGCCATCCTGACCTGAAATGGCAAAGGTATGTCAGTTTTAATATTGCAAGATCTCTTGAGTACACCTCTTTCTCTTCTCTCACAGTATCATATCTCTGATGTCCTTCATTACTTTATACCTGAACTATTGTAACAGCCTGCTTGTGGGTCTTCTTGCTTCAAGTCACCCCCTACTTCAATTCAAAATCTGTTGAGTCACTAAAATGATTTTCCTAACACATAAGGCTGAACAATGTTGGTCCCCCCCAAAAAAGAAAAATTCTAGTGAATTCCTGTCACCTTTAGGATCAAATACAAAACCTTCTGTTTGGCTTTCAGAGCCTTTCTCAACTTAAGTACACTTGTTTTCCTGCCTTCTCCCTAACCTCTTTCTAATGTTTTTATAATTTATTCTTCTTCATGTATTCCCTTCAGACCTAGACAAATCTAATAAAAACAAAGTTAAGGATCTGAATAGAATTTTATAAAGTTAAATGATAGATCTACAGGTATTATTGAATGGGAATAGAAGTATTTGTATTTCTTAGCTATGCATGACTTATGTAAAAATATTGGCTATATTTTGGGCCATTAAAAAAAATCTCAAATGCAAAAAGCAAATATATTTAATACATCTTTTAATGACCACAATTCATTAAAAAATTATATTTAGAAAAGAATCACTAAGTCAGTGAATAATATTAGTTGAAAGTTCTCAAATATTTGTGTCAAAAAAGAGATCATAGAAACAATAGAAGATAGCCACAACATTCCTTGGAGAAAATTTTATATTTCTAAATATGTTTGTCATATACAAAAAAACAAAAACCAGTGTAATGCAAGTGCGATTTAAAAATCAACAAGTGGGGGGAAAATTATACATTAAAGTAGAAATTCTGAAAGTTTAAAAAAACAACATTGAATCAATAAATAAGACTAGGAGCTGTTTTTTTAAAATAGACAAACATTTCCTAATTTGACATTTTAAATGTGTACATGAGACATCAAATTGAAATGTATAATTCACAGTAAGTGAAACAGAAATAAAATACAGTTATTAGATATTTTGCCCAACTCATATCAATAACAATAACAAATGAAATAGATGAATATTTATAAAATCATAAAATGCTCAGATGAATAAAATCAATCAAAAGTTATTAAGCATTTATTCAAATCCTACTACTTTTCAGGAAGTGTTCTATGTATTGAGGATACATACATAAATTTAAGAAAAAGACACTCCCTTCTCTCAAGGAATTTACATTGTAATGGGTGAAGATAAAGCAAACTGAAAAGTGAGGGAGAGATAAGAGGGGTTAGGGAGAGCCATTATAGAGTGTGGGAGTGATAGGGCATAATCATTATAAAGCTGAAACTAAGCAGATCAGCTGTTGAAAAATGAAAAGGTAAATGGAAATTCTGAGACCTCTTTAAAGAAATTCTTTAAGAAGGTAATAAATCATCCCCAAGTCTGTGGATCAGGACATATAGTTCATGACAGAATAGGAAATAGAGATACCACAGAAGATAAAATGGGCAATTTTGATTACCTATGATTACTTATAATTCCTTTTTTTTTTTCCATACATAAAACCAATGCAGATAAGGTTAGAAAGAAAACAGGAAGATAGGGGAAGAGGGAATCTTTCATTTCACTTCTTTGGTAAAAGTCTTTATTACAGATGTATAAATATAAGAGCCAATCTCATTTCAAATGTATAAATGTAACAGCCATTCTCCAGTTGATAAATGGTCAAAGAATATGAAAAGACAATTTTCAAGGGAAAATTTCCAAGATATAGCAATGTAGGAAAAAAATGTTCCATATCATTAATAAGTAGAGAAATGCCAATTAGAATAACTTTCAAGTTCCAAGTCATACTATGAGACTATCAAAGTTTGCAACAACAAAAAAAAAAAAAAAAAGAAAAGAAACAGAAAATGACAAATGGATGGGTTACTTAAAAATAAGCATACCAGTGCATTGTTGCTAGAACTATGAATTAGTCCAGTTCTTCTAGAAAGCAATTTGGGATTATATGTGTACAGTTTTACTTTTTGACCTAGCAATACTATTGATAGGCTTATACCATTCAAAAAAATCAAGGAAAGAATTAAGTACAAAATTATTTACAAAAAGAATTATGAACAAAAATATTTGTGGTGAGAAAGAAGTGGCTATCAGGGAATTTTTAAATAAATTTTGATATATTAGTGTAATGGAATATTATGATCCCTTAAATACAAAAAAGTAGAGTGTAGAGACGCTTTGGAAAACTTCCCTGATCTGACCCAGAATAAAGTAAGCAAAACCAGAAGGATAATTTATTTTGTAATAATAAACTTTAAACTTGTGTCTTTGAAAGACTGAAAAACCCTGATCAATAGAATGAATAACTTAATTCTAGAAGACTGATGATTAAACATGATATCTGCTTCCCATATTTGTTATTAGGGTCTTTTTTTTCCCTTTAAAATTGGTTAGTTAGTAAAGAGAAAATAAGTGCTTTTAATTGGAAATTAAATTAATTTTTAAAAATCAGATTAAAAATTAAATCAATTAAAAATTTTATAGTACTGGAAAAAAGGTAAAGAATTTTCAAATATGCAATATAGATTTTTAAGGACTCAGAGAAAGACTTTCAGCTTAAAATTCTACATTCCAGAAGGGATCAGCAGTCTAAGATGTCATGGAAGTTTGATGCTACATCTTTGATGTTCATTTTAATACAGAATTCCCCTCCAGTCATATTTATGAATACTATCTCTTATCTTTATTTATCTAAAAAAAGTAGCATAATTATTTACATTTCATCAGAATCAGAATTTATTTGGGGTTACTGTATTGTAATGCCGGAGAAACTGAGCAAAATAGAGATTAGAGAGTATTTAATAATTTATCAAATGGAAGAGATATGCCGGACCAAATGGATTCATGGTTTGGTCCCAGGGCTGAATGAGACTATTGTCTCCAAGAATCCAGCAAACAATGTGAGATATATATACCCATGGCTCAGACGCAGGGGGTAGACTGAGGCAGGGGCTGAGTCAGGGTGCTGAGAGCAGGAAGGGGACTAACAGGGTGGGGTGAGCCACTGGAGATGGGATGACATAATCAGGGGGAGGCACCACCGACATGGGAAGAGGCATCTTGATAAGATGGTATCTGATATTTCGATAGCTTGGATGAGGAGAGACATTCTGATATTCTAAAACATAAGATCTTTTATCCTTATCAAATATTCTGATAAAGAGGGAGGGGAGGTTTTACAGGATTGAGAAGCAGGGAAACTGAGTCAGGACTGGATCAGGATAATTATGGAAATTGAGAACTATGGCATAACAGTATAGAAAGCTGGTCTAAAACTTTTTTTCTTTCTAGCCACAATGCTTTGCAGTTGTTGTAGAAATTCTTGTCAAAGAAGTAGTACTTCTTAAAGTAGCTTGAATTCTTAATTATATCCATTTCAATTGTACACAATTTTTGCTTCTTTAGGCTGCTCTATTGATCTATTTTCCAATTTTTGAACCAATACTAAATTTTGATGATTACTGCTTCAAAAAATGTAGTTTTAAATCTAGAGTACTCATTTCATTTCTACCTCTCCCTCTTCCCTTTGGTTCCTTCCCCTCCCCCTCAATAATTTTCTCAATAGTCTCTTTTTCTCTCAATAGTCTCTTGTCAAATAAGCCTTACGTGTTTATTATGTGCCTATCATTGTTTTTATTTCTGCAGATTCAAAAACCAAAAATGAAACCATTTCAGCCTTGAAGAAGGGAACATTCTATCCAGAAGACAAACATAACATTTATAATATATGACACCTTGGATGGTAAGGCAGTACTGGATAAAGTTAGAAAAGACTTGAGCTGACAGCTAAGGACCCCCAAAGAGGCCAATTTGAGGAAGGAGAACATTTCAGGCAGGAGGGACAACTAGTTCTGAGGCATGAAGATTGAAGTCAGATTATTGCATATTGAGAATAGCAAATAGGTAGCTGAATATAGTGTAGGAAGGTGGGTAATTATAGAGAAGACTGAATTGAACTTTTAAGTGCTAAGCCTAGAGTTTTATTTATAATTATTATAGAAAATAAGGAGCCTCTGAAGTTGATTAAGTTTGTAGATGGATACATGATTAGAGCTCTACTTTATGAAAGTCAATGTGTAGATAATGGATAGTTACCGAAGGCTTTTGAGACCAGTAGAAGACCATTGTCAGAGTCCAGGCCAGAGGCAATGACGATTTGAACTCAGGCAGCAATTGTGGGTGGAGGAAAGGGGGAGGATGGAAGAGATATTGTGGAAAGAAGAATAACTGACTGGATTTATGAGGTGAAATAAAGAGTCAAAGATGGTACTGAGATTAGGAACTTGAATGACTGAAAGAATTGTAATGCCCTGGACTGCAAAAGGGAAGCCCAGAAGAGGAATGGGTTTTGGGGAGAGAGATTGATTTCTGTTTTGAAAATTTGTTTGAGTTGCCTATGGTACATGTATTTGGAAAAAAAACAAGACATTAATATTGAAGAAATGAAGGTTACAGGAAAGTTACTAGTTCTAGGTACATATATCTGGGAGTCATTTGCCTAGTGATGATGACAGAACCCATAGGAATTGATGATGTCATCAGATGAGGGAGTATAGAGAAAAAAAAAACCCAGATCTTTGTACATTTTAATGTATTTTATTATTCTTTATTATTTATTTTAAATATATATCTTATAAATATACATAATATACATTTACATTATAATATAGCATAATTTGTAAATATTGTATATTTATTTATCTTTAGTTCTTTATTTCTGTACTTCCACAAAGTAAATCATTGGTACTTTGATGGATATAATACTAAATTTATGAAGTAATTTTGCTGTTATCATTTACATCATACTGCCATGTCTTAACATGACTTAAGCAATCAATATCTGTTTAGCTATTTTAGTCTTCCTTTATTTAAAAAGCATTTTGATAGCAAACTTAAATAAGTTGAGGATATCCTTGTAAATTGACTGTTATGTTATGCATTTTAAATGCAATTTTTCAATTTATCTTTTCCTTTTTTTAATTGCGATATGAAAATTTTAGTTTACTAGTGATTTTATCTTGTATCCTGCTACTTTGCTGAAAGCAGTAATCATATCACTTTTTTAAAAAAAAACACATTTAGCTTTTTATTTATATTACTTACATTTTCCAGTTATAGTTCCCTGTCTTTCTCTCAGAAAACCATCCTTTGAATATTGAAAAAATATGAGTTTATCAAATTAATAAACTTCTAAAAAATTTTGATGTTATATGTATTCTACATCCAGATGTACTTCAGTCCTCAGTCCTCCAATTCTTAGAATTTCTTTATGAACTAGCTTGGTTATTATAATTTAACAATTAGGGTTTTTTCTTTTTTCTTTTTTGCTGTTTTTTGGGAGTATATTTTCTAAGTAAAACTTCAGATCTTCTGTTAATAAGGGACAATTTATCCTGTGTTCATCTCTATGTCATTAATTTTGTTTACTTGTCTTATTGCTAACAGCATCATTTATAGGGATATGTTATATAATAGTGGCAAAGGGAGAACATCTTTACTTTATTCCTTTATTTCCTATGAAAATAATGCTACAGGGGCAGCTAGGTGATATAGTGGATAGAGCACTAGCCTGGAGCCAGGAGGACCTGAGTTTAAATCTGGCCTCAGACACTTAACACTTCCTAGCTGTGTGACCCTGAGCAAGTCATTTAACCCCAATTGCCTCAGCAAACAAAAGAAGAAAAGAAAATATAGGAATACTACATTTTGGTTTAAAACATATACTTTTTTTTTTTTTAAATCACATTAAACAGCACATTGTGAAGACCTGTGCTTTGTAGAGTTCTTTGCATAGAGAACTCTATTCTTTAGTCACTTTCATCCTTGTCCTATTGACAATTATGCCTTGGCTGAGGATTTTTAAATTTTGTTATTTTTTTATTTTTGCATCACTTTCCCTCTCCCTTCCCAGAGAACCATCCAATATAACAAGTGATGTTTTTTAAAGAAAAAAGGAAAAAAAAATAAGCAAAAACAATCAAAACATCAAAAAAGTCTGCAAAATCTGAATAATCTATTTGTCTCTCATGTCTGCAAAAGAGTAAGAAAAATGTGTTTTCTTGGGGATTTGCTTATTCTTGTTAATGTTGCAGCATTCACTTTTATTTATGTGTGTGTTTTCTCTAACATTGTAGTCATTGTTTATATTGTTTTCTTGCCTCTATTCATCCTTTACAAGATAAGTCTTTCTGTACTTTTCTGTGTTTATCGTATTTATTGTTTCTTCCATTGTAGGAATGTTCCTTTGCATTTATGTATCATAACTTAGCTATTCCCCAATTGATGAGAACCTTCTTTGTTTCCAGTTCTTTGCTATTTCAAAAAGTGCTGCTAAAAACATATTGGTGTATATAAGGATTTTTTTTTTCTCTTATTGATGACTTTTTTAGATATCTGCCTAGTGGTGGAATCTCTGGGTCCCTTTATCTACGTGATTACCAAATGTTTTCCAAAATGTGCCAACTGAGTTTTAATCCCATTACCTGAAGTCTTCATGTATCCTTATGCTGCTTAAAAGAGCTGGAGAAAGTTACAAAATCATGTTGATTGGACAGAACATTTATTATTCTTCCCAGTTGGATCCTCATCATCTAATTGATTGATCTTCCTCCATATTACAGCAGCTATTCCAAACTTTTTCATCCATATTCAATCCTCCCTTGTCACCAATCTTTCATCTGAGTATCTTATCTTGATAGTTCATTAAAAAAAAAAATGAAACTATTTACCAAAAACACCCTCTTTTCTACTTTTCCATATCTTTCATCACTCAGATGTCTTCCCTCACTATCACTTTCTTCACTTGTCTCATATGAAGAGGTAGTCCTATTATTCACCAAAGCAAACCCTTCTGTATGCTTGCTTGATTCCATCTAGCCAATTGTTCCCTCCATCATCCCCTCCCTCTTATGAATCTTCACTCTGTCCTTAACCACTCACTGCTCATATACAAGCCCATGTTTCCCTCTTGATTATACTATCCTTATTGAGGAAGATATACAAGTTGCTGTCCCTCAAGCTAGAAAAGGGGACCTCATTGGCAACAAAAGGTGAGGTAACTTCACACAAACAAATAAAATTATGTCCTTGCTGAGTTTCCTTCTTATACTATGACTATGCAAATCTCCTTTTTTATTATTTGTTAGATGATTTTTGAATATCTTATTTCATTCCAATCCAAACTGCCTGTATCATACTAGTCTACAAAAAGGAATTGGATTTTGAAGCTTTTTTGCAAATCTAAGATTTTGTGATTTTTGTGACAGAACCCTTCAGGAATAAGTGAATTAAAGGGGTATGTGTCTTTTAATTCTTAAATTGCTCCTTTCAAGAATCATAAGGGCTGTGGAAATTAGACTGAGAAATAAATACACTTCTTAGTAATGAGGAAAATGAGACTCAGATAAATTAAAATGTCATGTTCAAGTATGTAGTAAAAAACATGTAGTAAATATAGTTTAAAAAAAAAAAAGATTTATCCTGGGTATTCTAAGTCAAAATCTAATGATTTTGCCATTATATATTCTAGATCCTAATTCTTTTGCTATCATACTATGGCCAGAACAATCTCACCTCCAATATGCTTGGTTTCACCTGGATTTAATTATGATTGAGCTATTGAGATTCCCCATATGAATTTTAAATTTTTGTGGTTGATGAGGGATATTGTAGTTGGCAATGTACCTCTGAGCTATTTGGCAGTGTACCTCTGAGCTACCCTACACAAAAAGATATGGCTCCTTTCAATAAAGAATAAAAAGGTAGGCAGTAGGTAGATTTATAGGGACAAAGCAATAGAGTCCCACTTCAGTACTAAAAAAAAGAGACTGTTGTTCTTCTAACCAATTTGTGAGCTGAGATCTCCACAAGCAGTTGCTGACTCAAGGGCTCCCAAAAATCTATTCCGATTTGCTGGGTCCTGGTGTTCTGAACTGTGTTCACTCTGACCTAGATACAAAAGACCTTTTTTTGCCAACATTCTAAGTTGTCTTTTCTGGAAAATTATTTTGTCACACCCTTAGGTTTGTTTCTTGCTTTGTCCCTATTCAGACCTAGGTGCTGGGTGACAGTCTTGGAGTGAACAGGAGTATTAGCACGCCAGAACTTAAAGCTACAGTGAAACAGAGACCCTTATCACAGTTTCATGGCAAAAAAGAGTGCTCGTAGCCACTCTCAGACCACAGTGTACAGACCAGGAGAATAGTCACATCACTTTGGAACTGAAAACTTATAGGTCTCTAGCAGTATCTCTTGAAACAACTGCAGTAAACCTCTGAAACTTGGGACAATGCACTCTCCACTCTGAAAGCAGAATTCCAGTTTAACAAAATATTTAGCATCAAGAAATAGACTGGGAAAATGAGCAAATAACAGAAAAAAATTGGCCTAAAAATTAATATAGTGACAAAGAATATCAAAACACACTCGGAAGAAGATAACAAAGTCAAAACTCCATTATCCAAAGCCTCCAACAAAAATATGAATTTGTTCTCAGGACATGGAAGACCTCAAAAAGGATTTAAAAAATCAAGAGAGGTTGAAGAAAAATTGGGAAGAGAAATAAGTGAATCAAGAAAATCATGAGGAAAAAGTCATCATTTTGGTAAACGAGACACAAAAAAAATTGAAGAAAATAACATTTTAAAAAACAGAGTAGATCAAATGGTAAAAGAGTTTTAAAAAGCCAATGAGAAGGAGAATGCCTTGAAAAGCAGAATTGACAAAATGGAAAAAAGATGTGCAAAAATTCACTGAAGGAAAAAAAATTATTAAAAAATAGAATTAATCAAATGGAAAAGGAGATACAGAAGCTCCCTGAAGAAAATAATTCCTTACAGATCAGAATTGAGGAAATGGAAGCTAGTAACTTTATGAGAAACAAAGAATAAAACACAACTAAAAGAATAAAAAAAAATAGAAGACAATATGAAATGTCTCATTGGAAAAATACCTGATCAGGAAAATAGATCCAGGAGAGGTAATTTAAAATTTATTGAACTCTCTGAAATTTGTAATTAAAAAAAAAAAAAGAGCTGATAATTTCAAGAAATTATCAAGGAAAATTACCCTGATATTCTAGAACCAGAGGGTAAAATAGAAATTGAAAGAATCCACCAATCACCTCCTGAAAGAGATCCCCAAATGAAGACCTCCAGGAATTTTATAGCCAAATTCCAGAGCTCCCAGGTCAAGGAGGAAATATTAAGCAGTCAGGAAGAAATAGTTCAAGTATTATAGAGCCACATCAGGATAATGCAAAATTTAAAGAATTGGAGCGTTTGGAACATGACCTTCTAGAGGGCAAAGTAATTAGGATTATAACTAGGAATGACCCAGCAAAAATTGAGCATATGAAATAAAAGACTTTCAGACATTCTTGATAAAAAGACCAGAACTGAATAGAAAATTGGACTTTCAAAACAAGATCACTATGCATTAGGAAATGTTATGATGATACTGTAATTTTTTTACTTATTAGATGACAAATATCATTCCTAATGAATTTAATAAAGCAGATGTGATAAACTCATTGGTTAGAATATTCATAGCAGGAAATAAATTCAGTATGTTATGATTAACAGTTCAATCTAAGATTTTAGTATACATGTGAATAGATCCCAAGATGTACATTACATGTGAGGGTATTCTTATTTTCTTTTTATAAATAGTAAAGCATTTTTATTATCTTTTTTTATTTTTACATTGTTTTGATTTCCTATTATATCTTTTTCCTTTCCCCGTTTAGAGAGCCATTCATTATATGAATGAATGTATACATTTAAAAAATCATTTATTAGGTATTTACTTTGTGCTCAAATATTGTACTCAGCCCTGGGGATACAAATACAAAAATTAAGATAGTCTTTGTCTTTAAGATGACATTCTAATATGTGAAACAACACAGAGTAAAAGGGAAGAACACTTTGGTCTGATCAATTACAGGGTGGGGAATAAGGATAGAGAGCAAGAGAATGATGTCATTTACCTTTAGTCATCTTTAAATCTGAGCTGACAGTCATTTAACTACTATGCCTTATTTGTATAGTTCATGCCGACTTAATGCATTAAATTATATTGAAATCTGGAACATTTATTTTTCTGTACTTTTTTCTAATACTTCCTCTTTTGTGCTTGTGACATTTTTCCATATTATATAAAATGTTAAGGAACTTTTAACTTTAAAGAATATATATTTAATGTTTTATAATTGCTTTAGTATTACATGATAATTTCTGTCAAAAGTCTGTAGAAAGGACATTATCTTTTATCAGAGAGGTATGATTAGATGATGGATTGATTCTGCTAATGTAATTTGTAATAAATCTTTGTACTTAAGCGTTTTATTTGATAAGATAACCTCAATATTTTATCTGTCTTTCAAAACCGATATGTGAGTTTCGAAAAAGTGGGAATGTATTTCACATAAGCTGTTTAAACTAACATAGTAATTGGTATTATAAAAAAAATGAGATGGGTCAAAGGTATAGTTGGCCTGAGGTTGTTATCATGTAACTAATTTAGAATCTTTTCTATGTATCACTTTACTATTCTTCCCATCCTTTTTTTTTTTTTATCAGCTATAAAGTTTTACACCCTTAGTAAATTTTATTTTTTAATTTTTTTGCTTAGCTTCTACTTTATCTTATAAGCTAATATGTTTTGAAACAAATGTATTCTTCAATTTAATTCAATAAGGATTTCAAATTTGGTAAATTTATAATATAATTTGTAAGACTGTGCTAGAATATATTTTTTGTTAGAGTCACCTATTGGAAAAAGACATAAGAGAAAGGGGAAAGAGTGGGGAGGGAAAATATATATATGTGTGTGTATATATATATATATTTTTTTTTTACACACACACACACGAGCTATCACGTTTAATTTCCAAAGATTCTTATGCATGGGAAAAAAAAAGTTCCTGTCATATGGAAGAAAGCAAAGGACAAGTTCAGGGAGCATTTATTTTGGAGTCAGCAGTGACCATAATAGAATGAGCATTGATCATAGGAATTACATTTAAACCCCATTATCTGCTACTTGATACTGAAAAGTAATTTAAACTCTCTAGGTTTTAATTTTTTTATCTTGAAAAGAAGAGTTGAACTAAATGATTTCCCAGGTATTATCTGATTATAACTCCTATGATCCTGTAAGTGCTTATATGTGCAGGGCAAAGTGATAAGCATTGAAGTGTATAATCTACTACAAACATAGGCAGCTAAGGGGTACAGTAGATAGAACACTGGGCTTGGAATCAGGAAGACTCATCTTCCTAAGTTTAAATCTAGTTTTAGACAATAATTGTGTGATCCTGGGCAAGTCATTTAACCCCATTTGCATAAGTTTTCTCATTTGCAAAATAATCTGGAAAAGAAAATGGCAAACCACTCATTACCCCAAATGGAGCCACAAAGAATTGGATATAACTAAAAAAGACTGAACAACAATCTTACAAACAAGAGATGGTATGCCCAAGTGGGGTAGAGTCGGGGACTTAGTGTTGGTATGGAGACATTTAGCATCTAACTGGGCAGGGGATTCTAGAGCCTGATAAGAAATTGGAACAGGGACAAGGACAGGCTCCTTTCCTGTCACATGTTGCTGCTGGATCTTGTGTGACTGCATGAGATTTGGGGAAGCTAATGGGTTCAATAAGGGAGGAGAAAGAGGAATGAAAGGCTTCAATAAAGAGGAGGAAAATGAGCTATTTCTTAAGAGAAGAAGAGAATTTCTTTGAACTAGTATGACAAGGAAGTGTGTTCCAGAAATGGGAACAGTCTGCATAATTGTAAAGAGGTTTGTAATTGCAAGAGAATAAGGAACAACTAGAACTAGCTCATTGTCACTTAAAGATATTATATTTAAAATGGACTACAATGAAATAAGAGGGGGAAGGTAATTTGCTACCAATTTAGT